>NC_090232.1:55157854-55457854 GCF_024489055.1 Chanodichthys erythropterus
CAGTTGTTCATTTTGGTTCATGTTAGTTCACAGTGTTAGTTCACAGTGTTAACAATGTTAACAAGATTTTAATAATGTATTAGTAAATGCTGAAATTAACATCAACAAATATTAATAAATGCTGTAAAGGTGCAGTTCATTATTAGTTTATGTTAACTAATGTAGTAACTAATGAACCTTATTGTAAAGTTTTATTTTTTACATAAAAAAAATTATGTATGAATATGAATCATTGAGTTTCTTCAGTCCAGTAAATGTTTATCTACATTTACTTTATAAAAATCATTAAAGATTTATGAGCAAAAACAGACTTGACTTTGGAAAAAAGTATGAATTATCAATCAGAGGACAGAAGGAATGCAGTAGATTGTGTACAAAAGATTTTTTTTAGCAAAGTTTTGGTCTTATTGATAATTTAAAGGCCCTAGAATTTTGCATATTAAATATGATACAGTAATATATAAATAGGCATTATACTTCTTGTTCAACATTATTTTACAAAGAATGTTTAGTTTGAGTTAAGTTTAGAGAGAATAAATGTTTTAAAAAGGTAGCTTGCCAATTTGCATTGCCAAACAAGCATTCTGTTTTCAGATCATTCAGAGAGGCAACATGTTCTAGAGATAAAAAATAAAATTCATGGGTTTTTTTTGTTTGTTTTTTTTATTTTTTGTTTTTTCATGAAATTGTTTTATTTATGTCCTAATTAGATGAAAAATAGCAATAAATTAACTTTCTGATTTCTCTTTATGGTCTTGCCCTTTTTAGGGCTAGTATTAAATTTAACTGTGCTGAATGAACACAATTTGTAGTTTGGATTAATTTCCTTAATGATTAATTATTATTTTGGGTGTAAATGTGGTCTTTCTCATAATGCACTTTATAGATTTCAAGAATGTTCCCTGTTTTGTTTGACGTGTTTTCTGTGCTTCAGTGCCTGGTGGCTGCTTGCCACTATCTTCTTTTTCTTGAATGGATGTATATGGCAGCACATAAAACAATTTGGTCAAAAGTGATGAACATTGGCACACAGATAGAAGAGAGTCTGAACATTGACCATAGAGTTCCCATTCAGTCAGTCACGTTCGACGTTACGTTGATACTGACGTAATGGGGTCTCGCTAGGGAGCCCAATCACCTCCAAGGATACAAAACAAGCCAATGGGAATTGGCCTGTGAGATTTACATGCCGGGCCCCTCCCCCGGCATCCGGGTATAAATAGGGCCGGCATACTCACCTTCATTCATACTTTTGCTTTGGAGCCGATTGGCTGATCATCTTTCACCTCCTTAAAAGAGTGAAATTTCAGAGAGAGCAAAAACAGCAATTCTAATTGCTATAAGGACACGGTCCTGCAAACAGCAATTTTAATTGCTACGTCCTGTTTTTGTTCCGGTGGCCTGCTCGAGTCTCTCCAGCTGGTGGGAAGGCACATTCAGCGATGGGAGTGACGACGCGCTGCCCACAGGACGGTGCTACGCCCATCCCTGGGTGCTTCGGCTGGTGAGGTATACTAAAAGAGCAAGCACGGGCGATCAGCGTCTTTTTCAAGATGTCTTTTCGTCCATGTGTTTCTGGATGCGGTCGTTTCCTGACCTCTTCTGACGGCCACGATCACTGCCTCATGTGTCTGGGTATACCGCACGCTGAGTCGGCGCTCGTGGATGGTACATGCCCTCACTGCGAGGGCATGTCCATGTTGGTGTTGAGATCGCGCCTCTCCTTCTTTGACACGGAGGTGAGAGGCCCCTCTGTCACTACCCCACCGTCAGCGGCTGTAGCGGCCGCTGGCCAGGCTAGTGCTCTGGGAGATCTGAGGATCACGGTGGGAGCCACTTCGTCGGGTCCGTCCCCACGAACCTCCCACCCCTCAACAACACCATGTGCCGTTCAGATGCCGCCTGCTGTCGCGGGGCCCTCTTCGGGGGTGCCCCACGTCACCTTTGGCGCTCCGGAAGAGGATCGGATGTCGATCGCTGCATCGGGGAGTGGGTTGAACGGCTCAGAGTCCGACGATGACTCCGAGCTTCCGCCCTCAGGGGCGGTTGCTCAGTCGGAGGCGGACTCTGAGTTAACAGCCATGCTTGCCCGGGCTCGAGTGGAACCCTCCACCGTGTCCCGAGCGCTCGCGGCTGGATGACTGGTTTCTGGGGTCGGGCCGTAACCGTCGAGGACTTTGCCCAGCAGTTCTCGGCGGTGCAGAAACAGACGGAGGCCATCAAACACATCTTGCCCAGGCGGGATGATGCCACCAATCCGCCTCGGGCCGTGCCTCCGTCTGCTCCTCGCCGAGGGCGTCCCCCTGCGGCTCAGGCTCCTGTGAGGTCGGAACCCTCCCATCCTCCTCGAGCCACCCGCAGGAAGGCCACGCCCCCCGCCCAGACCGCCAAGCCTCCTTCTAAAAAGAAGAAGGCTAAGAAGCGGCCCTGAGATGGGAGACCCGGAGGTTTCGGAGGCTGCTCAGGAGACGGGGACCGCTCCGCTCCTTCCCCCGGGCCCTGTCCTGTGAATCCTGTGTTGTTTTTTTTAGTTCCGCCGCTGGCCGCAAGGCCCACCCTTTCAATAAAAGAGCAATTTCTGAAACCTCTGGGTCATATAAGAAGGTCTGTGCTGGGGGTGAGCGAGCTTTCGCTCCCTCTCTCTCAGCCATTCCTTCCTTCACCACGGGCAGGGTCTTGGCGCCCCGGGAACGCAATGCCTTCCCACGCCACCCTGCCCACTCGGAGCCATGTGAGTGGACCCGACTCACAGCCTCGACTTCGGGACGCACTGCCTCCCGAGTTGGGCCACAGTGCTCCATGCTGCCCCCCCGTGGGTACTTCTGTTGTCCGAATGGTTTCACTCATACGGAGCTTGGGGGCGTGGCTACGCCTTCCCAACCCGTCCCGTTGGCTCATTCGGACAATCAGACTCGGCTATGCGATTCAGTTCGCCAGGCGTCCCACCAGGTTCAGTGGCGTTCTGTTCACCTCGGTGACAGGTCCCAACGCCTCTGTCCTGCGGGCGGAGATTGTGGTTCTTTTGGTGAAGGACGCAATAGAGCCTGTCCCTCCAGCCGAGATGAAATCTGGGTTTTACAGCACTTACTTCATAGTACCCAAGAAAGGCGGGGGGTTACGACCAATCCTGGACCTGCGTGTCTTGAATCGGGCCCTTCACAGGCTCCCGTTCAAGATGCTCACGGTGAAACACATTCTCACGTGCGTTCGTGCCCAGGATTGGTTTGCAGCTATCGACCTGAAGGACGCATACTTTCATGTCTCGATCCTTCCTCGACACAGACCGTTCCTACGGTTTGCGTTCGAGGGGCGGGCATATCAGTACAGGGTCCTACCCTTCGGGCTGTCCCTGTCTCCTCGCGTCTTTACCAAAGTCGCAGAGGGGGCCCTTGCCCCGCTCAGGGAAGTGGGCGTTCGCATCCTCAACTACCTCAACGACTGGCTCATTTTGGCCCAGTCACGAGAGCAGTTGTGCGAACACAGGGACCTGGTGCTCAGGCACCTCAGCCAGTTGGGGCTTCGGGTCAACCAGGAGAAGAGCAAGCTCTGCCCCGTGCAGAGCATCTCTTTTCTCGGTGTGGAGCTGGACTCGGTCAACATGACAGCGTGTCTCACCAACGAGCGTGCACAGTCAGTGCTGAACTGCCTGAACTCGTTCTCGCAGAAAACAGCGGTCCCACTGAAACAATTTCAGAGGCTCTTGGGGCATATGGCATCCGCAGCCGCGGTCACGCCGCTCGGATTGCTTCATATGAGACCGCTTCAGCACTGGCTTCACGACCGGGTCCCGAGGTGGGCATGGCACCGTGGCTCACTCCGTGTGGTCATCACACCGGAGTGTCGCCGCACATTCAGCCCGTGGTCAGACCTTGCTTTTCTACGGGCCGGGGTGCCCCTAGCACAAGTGTCCAGGCATGTTGTTGTTACAACAGATGCCTCCACCACCGGCTGGGGTGCCATATGCAGTGGCCAGTCGGCGTTGGGCTCCTGGACAGGACCCCATCGCCATTGGCATATCAACTGCCTCGAGTTGCTGGCAGTACTCCTTGCGCTGCGCCAGTTTAGACCGCTGCTGCAGGGCAAGCATGTACTGGTCCGGACGGACAACACATCGGCGGTAGCGTACATCAACCACCAGGGTGGTCTACGCTCCTGTCGCATGTCGCAACTCGCCCGCCATCTCCTTCTGTGGAGTCAGCGCCGACTCAGGTCGCTGCGCGCCTCCTACATCCCGAGCGAGCTCAATCGTGCGGCCGACGCGCTCTCATGACAGCTCACGCTCCCGGGGGAATGGAGACTCCACCCCCAGGCGGTCCAGCTGATATGGAGCCGGTTCGGGGAAGCACAGGTGGACCTGTTCACTTCTCTGGAATCCGCCCATTGCCAGTTGTTTTATTCGCTGACCGAGGGGACCCTCGGCACGGATGCACTGGCACACAGCTGGCCCCGGGGCCTACGCAAATATGCGTTTCCCCCAGTGAGCCTCCTTGCACAGACCCTGTGCAAGGTCAGGGAGGACGAGGAGCAGGTCTTGCTAGTTGCGCCGTACTGGCCCAACCGGACCTGGTTCCCGGAACTCATGCTCCTCGCGACAGCCCATCCCTGGCACATCCCCCTGAGGAAGGACCTCCTCTCTCAGGGGCAGGGGACCATATGGCACGCACGTCCCGATGTGGTTCCTGGACGGGACGCGGCAGACTTGAGTGGCCTACCGTCCGTGGTAGTCGACACCATCACTTCGGCCAGAGCCCCCTCTACGAGGCGCGCCTATGCCATGAAGTGGAGTCTGTTCGTTGAGTGGTGTTCTTCCCGCCGGGAGGACCTCCGGAAATGCCCGGTCGGTGTTGTGCTTTCCTTCCTTCAAGACGGTTTGGAACGGAGGCTGTCCCCTTCCACCCTGAAGGTCTATGTGGCCGCCATCGCAGCACATCACGATGTGCTCGACGGCAAGCCACTAGGAAAGCACGACCTGATCATCAGGTTCCTCAGAGGCGCCAGGAGGTTAAATCCCCCTAGGCCTCGCCTCATTCCCTCCTGGGACCTCTCCATCGCCCTGAGGGGCTTACGGGGAGCTCCCTTCGAGCCCCTAGAGTCAGTCGAGCTGAAACATCTGTCTCTCAAGACAGTGCTCCTGACCGCGCTCGCCTCCTTCAAGAGGGTTGGGGACCTGCAAGCATTTTCGGTCAGCGATTCGTGCCTGGAATTCGGGCCGGACTACTCCCAGGTTATCCTGAGACCCCGGCCTGGATATGTGCCCAAGGTTCCCACCACTCCCTTCAGGGACCAGGTGGTGAACCTGCAAGCACTGCCCCCGGAGGAGGCAGACCCAGCCCTTGCGTTTCTGTGTCCCGTTCGTTCTCTGCGTGCGGTCCACGTAAAAGCGCAGAGCACGAACGGGACACAGCAACGCAAGGGCTGGGTCTGCCTCCTCCGGGGGCAGTGCTTGCAGGTTCACCACCTCCTTCAAAAGCTCTGAGCAGCTCTTTGTCTGTTTTGGAGGTCAGCAGAAGGGAAAGGCTGTCTCCAAACAGAGGTTGGCCCACTGGATAGTGGATGCCGTCGCCTTGGCGTACCAGTCCCAAGGTGAGCCGTGCCCTCTCGGGTTGCGAACTCACTCCACTCGGGGTGTTGCTTCTTCCTGGGCGTTGGCGCACGGCGCCTCTGCTGCAGACATTTGCAGAGCTGCAGTCTGGGCGACACCGAACACATTCGTGAGGTATTATAACCTCCGAGTGGAACCGGTGTCCACCCGTGTGCTTTCTACTCGTAGTTAGCCATGGGTGTTCGCTTGCTGTGCCATTTCCCTCAGGAGAGGGAATGCGAGCACTTTTTCCGCTCCTCAGTTCAGTTCCCCGTAACGGCAAACCCTGTGGAGTTCCTCCTGCATCTTGCGGCGGCCAGACGTGGCGGAGGTGTCCGGCGCTAGGTCCAGTACTCGTGTGTATGCCCAGTTGGTCTGCCCTTGTACTGGGCTAGATGCCCATATGTCATGATTCCCCTCGGGTAATCCCATATGTGTTTGTCCACGGTAAGGTTTCCCTGACGGTAAACCCGTGTCTTTCCCTGGGCGGCTTCGTTTTGCCCCGTCTCTGATTGCTAGTCGTTCCTCCCGAAAGGTAGGACCTACATCAGAGATCTTCCATATGCGTTACTGTTCTCAGACCAGTCCACATGTGTCTTCCACACGTTACCTCCCTTCGGGCAGGGTGTGGTCTCCGTAGCTTTCCCCTCCTCGGGGAACGCTTTCCTGGCGTTTTTGTCGTTGCTGAAAAACGAGGGATTGAGTTCCGAAGCACTCTTCCCCGTGGGGTAGAAACAGCAGCTTCGACTTCTCCACGGTAACGCCCTGTCCTCTCCATCCCACCGGTATGGAAGACATTCCTGTGCTTGCTCTGGGCGCTGGAGGGTTGCGAGTATGGGCCGCATTTGCATTTGGCACGCCTTAGCCTGCCAGCACCTTCCTCCCTAACACTCGTAACGTGGTTCAGTTGCTATGGCGTTTTCCACGGGACCCCATTGCGTCAGTATCGACGTAACGTCGAACGTGACTGATTGAATGGGAACGTCTAGGTTACTATTGTAACCCCCGTTCCCAGAAGGAGGGAACGGAGACGTTACGTTCCCCTGCCATAGCTTGGAGCCACCGCTGAGCGGCCAGGTACCTATCTCGGCTCCTCAGCAAAAATATAAATGAAGGTGAGTATGCCGGCCCTATTTATACCCGGATGCCGGGGGAGGGGCCCGGCATGTAAATCTCACAGGCCAATTCCCATTGGCTTGTTTTGTATCCTTGGAGGTGATTGGGCTCCCTAGTGAGACCCCATTAACGTCACCGTTCCCTCCTTCTGGGAACGGGGGTTACAATAGTCAAGTCAAGTCAAATTTATTTATATAGCGCTTTTACAATTGGTAATTGTTCAAAGCAGCTTTACATATTAGAAGCACAGAAAAAGGGAAGTGGTTAAAAATAAGCTGTACAACCAAGCGTGGTAATATGTAACATATACAAGATGGTGCTACATTAAGCCAATGTCGGCTGACTCACGGGGTGGAAAAACCCCCCAAGGAGAAAAACCCAGCGTGCTAACACTGGGAAAAAAGTCCTAGGAGGGAAAAAACCCCTTGGAAGATATATATAATATATGTAAATGGATATGGAGATCAAAATCTGAATTATACATTTTTATTATAGAGATTAAAAATAGATTATATATAAATATATGTAAGTGGATACGGGGATTAAAAATCTGAATTATAGATGCAGCCAGAACTGGGTCTGTAGGCCCATTGTCTCCTGGGCTACGTTGTAGTCAGGTCCAGACACAGGTTCTCCATCTGATCTGGATACGACCTGGATCCAGCACCCGGCAAACCTCAGGATAAGCAGAGAGACAGATATTAGCGTAGATGCCATTCTTATTCTGATGTACAGGTATATCTAGTGTTATAGGAAATGTTCTCGGTTCCGGCCGACCTAATTATTGCAGCGTAACAATCCTTTAACGGATTTGAAAAAATGTTTATATATTTTATGTATTATATTTTTTAGATGGAAGAAGGCGGTTTTACAGATACTAGAAACATGACTTTCAAATGAAAGATTGGTATCAAAGAGCACACCCAGGTTCCTAACTGAGGACGAAGATTTAATGGAGCACCCGACGAGTGTTAGAGAGTATTCAAGGTTTTTTCGTGAGGAAGTTTTTGGTCCAAAGATTAGGATATCAGTTTTTTCTGAATTTAATAATAATAAATTCCTTGTCATCCAGTTTTTAATGTCAGCTATGCATTCAGTTAGTTTTGTGAATTTGTAGGTTTCGTCAGGGCGCGAGGAAATATAGAGCTGAGTATCGTCAGCGTAGCAGTGAAAACGAACACCATGCTTCCTAATTATCTCTCCTAAGGGCAGCATGTACAGAGTGAAAAGCAACGATCCTATTACTGAGCCTTGTGGTACCCCATATTTAACTTGTGATCGATACGACATCTCTTCATCAACTACTACAGACTGATAACGGTCAGATAAGTAAGATTTGAACCATGCCAAAGCAATTCCACTAATGCCAATATAGTTTTCAAGTCTTTTTAAAAGAATGTTGTGATCGATAGTGTCAAAAGCAGCACTGAGATCTAATAACACTAATAGAGAAATACAGCCACGATCGGATGATAAGAGTAGATCGTTTGTAACTCTAACGAGAGCAGTCTCAGTACTATGGTATGATCTAAATCCTAACTGGAAATCCTCACAGATTCCATTTCTTTCTAAGAATTTTCTTTCTAACAGTTGTGTTGAAACTGCCTTTTCTAGTATCTTTGACAGAAAAGGTAGATTTGAGATTGGCCTGTAATTTACTAAATCTCTCGGATCTAGTTGAGGTTTTTTAATAAGAGGTTTAATAATAGCCTGCTTAAAAGTTTTTGGCACGTATCCTAGTGATAAAGATGAATTAATTATATCAAGAAGTGGACCTACAACCTGTGGAAACATTTCTTTCAGTAGTTTAGTCGGCATTGGGTCTAACATACATGTTGTTGATTTTGATGATTTGATAAGTTTAGATAATTCTTCCTCTTCTATAGCGGCGAATGATTCTAGTTTTACCTCAGGGACACTACAGTGCACTGTCTGAAGCGAAACTGTAGACGGTTGCATGTTTATAATTTTGTCTCTAATATTGTCAATCTTGCAAGTAAAGAAGTTCATAAAATCATTACTGCTGTGCTCTTTGGAAACGTCAGCAGTTGAATCTCTGTTTCTAGTTAATTTAGCCACTGTGTCAAATAAATACCTAGGATTATGTTTGTTTTCTATTAAGAGGTTTGAAAAATATGTAGATCTAGCATTTCTTATAGCCGTTCTGTACTCAATCATTTTTTCTTTCCATGAAAGGCGAAAAACTTCTAGTTTTGTTTTCTTCCAACCACGTTCAGCTTTTCTAACAGCTCGTTTTAGAGCCCGAGTGTGCTCATCATACCACGGCGTTGGATTAGTTTCCTTAATCTTCTTTAGACGTAAAGGAGCGACTGCATCTAATGTGCTGGAAAAGAGAGAGCCAATAGTTTCTGTTGCAGCATCGAGTTCTTCTAAGTTGTCAGGTATACTAAGGCGATGAAACTGCTCGGGGAGATTATTTATAAAGCAATCTTTAGTGGTAGAAGTGATGGTTCTATCATATTTATGGCTAGGTGGTGGTTTTGTAGCCTTGGCTAACTGTATTATACAGGAGACTAAATAATGATCTGTAGAATTACAACAGCATCAATATCAATTCCATACGACAGTATTAGATCTAAGGTATGATTACGACAATGAGTGGGTCCTGACACGTGTTGTCTAACTCCAATAGAGTTTAAAATGTCTGCAAATGCCAATCCAAATGCGTCTTTATTATTATCTACATGGATATTAAAATCACCAACAACAAGGACTCTATCCGCAGCCAGTACTAACTCTGATAGAAAATCAGCAAATTATTTGATAAAGTCAGTATGGTGCCCTGGTGGCCTGTATACAGTAGCCAGCACAAATGTCAACTTACATAATGTTACATAAAGCACCATCACTTCAAAGGAATTATATTTGAAATTCTTTTGAATGATTCTGAATATATTACTATAAATTACAGCAACATTACCTTTGCCTTTCTGTCGAGGATTGTGTCGATAGTCATAACCTTGAGGACTAGCCATGTATTTAGTAATGAAACTTCCTCAGAAGAAATACATAGAACGCTGCCACCCAACATGAACAGGCCTGATTAGGGCCTATCCGTCGAGGTGGGGCGTGGCCTTTTTAGGTGGTCAGGTTTTTCCAAAGCATCCTGCCAACAAATCAGCTAAAAAGGAGGCCTAGTTGGGCCTACAATCTCAGCGACAAGTGGCGTTCAGCAACTGTAGAGTAAGAACACAGACTGTGACAGACTCAAGGAGGCTGATGTAGTTATAACCAAACCTCAGTAAGGTTTACCACCAGAACTCACCCTGAGAGGTCAGCCACTCAGAACAGTACTCGGAAAAAGCACCTTTTTACTCTCAAAGCGAGAGGAGTACATAACTGAACTCCAACATGCTACGCAGGAGGCCCATAGGGCCTACCTTACTAAACACGTGGCATCAGCAGGTGGCGACCATAACAACACCAAACATTAGGCCATGCATTCAAAGATTAGTTTCTAAAGGAGTGCATATTACGCCACATACTCCAAGAGAGGCCCGCTTAAGGCCTACTCAACAGAGGTGGGGCAATGCCAACGGTGGTATTGGATTCACAAGCATCCTGCCAGTATGTCAGCTAAAAAGGAGGCCTATAGGGCCTACAATCTCAGCAACAAGTGGCATTCAGCCCGTTTGTCCATATAACACACACTGAGCCAACATGTAAACTAAAAAGGAGGCCTTATTAGGGCCTACCATAGTAAACACGTGGCATCAGCCAGTCCAAGACCATATCAACCATCAGGCCATGCATTCAGTGGAAAACCATCACGCACTACTTAGAGTCCAATAACTAGAACTAGAAGCCCAATAATTACTGCTTAAGGTCTACTCAACAGAGGTGGGGCGTGGCCAATGGTGGTATGGGTTCTCGGATTCCCAGGCATCCTGCCAACAAGTCAGCTAAAAAAGGAGGCCCCGTGGGGCCTACAATCTCAGCAACAAGTGGCGTTCAGCCTGTTTGCAGAATAAAACAGCATGTGAACTAGAAAGGAGGCCTGTTGGGGCCTACCCTTCTAATGACACGTGGCTTCAGCTAGTGAAATGCTGTAAACTATGTGAGCAAACTATGATTAGCTAACAGCACTTGTTAGAAAAACAATTGCTAACTAGAAGGAGGCTAATTAACCATAAGAGCCTACAATCAAAGATATATGCAATATAGCTGTTAACAAGATCACCAAAAAAGGGAGCTAATAGAAACCAGCTTTTCTCAAAAAGTGGTTCTATGCTACCCTGAGTATGCAATCCCACAGGTTATGCACTCAGTAACACCAATAAACCTACTAATGGGGAATATAGGTCACCAGTGTCTCCAATAGCGGCTACATGAAAAAGCCTGCTATTACGGGAACAGGTGCTAACCCTATGGCAGCATAAGTAAGCTCACATACAATGTAGGGCAAAAGTCTAGAACTTCAAAGCAAATGCAGCGCTTTGATATATATGCTGTTTTCAAAGAGGAAAATAATTCTCTCCATACAGATTCTCAAATCTGTACTGAGACATAGAGGACGAATGCTAAACCCTAGCAACATTAACTCAAACTTGATTAAAGAAACAAGTGGCTCAGAGGAAAAAACACATTTTCCCTAGCATAAAAGTTCTAGAAAGTGGGGCCTTGCACACACAGCATGACTTATCTACGCAAAGATAAGGGCCTACCACCTGAGATAACAGCATCAGAGAGTCTAAAAACAGTCTACAACCTAGCTGTTAAACTCAACAATTGCACCTACAACACAAGGGGATAATGGGCATACGGCCTAACAACTCCCTCGGGAGGAGGCCAGAACTAGGAACTATACAACCTGACAAGGGATAGTATACATAGGGTTATGCGTAAATAACACACCTAACCTAGCTCTAGCCTGGCTGCTAAGCTACGGGCCTTCTTACAGGGCCACAAGCCTAGTGAAGCCTGGGCTTCACCTCCAAATCTCATGAAAAGGAGAAAGAAAGTGAAGCTCACAAGCAAACAATTTTAGGCGGCCGATTAAGGCTGACCAAACATGCATAATATCTGAAGTGACGAGTGCCAACTCAAACTACCCTAGAATACAGCAGATGAGAAGCTACTCTAAACAGGTGGCTAAGAAGCGGCCATTTTGTGGCCTGCACACTAGCCAACCAATCAATTTCAGTTTGCCCAAAAACCCCTTACTTCTTCTGACTGCATGCCCAGAAAACTATACAGGAAAATAAGGTCTTATTTTAAACACATAAAATATAGACCCCTCTGCGGCTCAAAGACCGAAGACTCCTAATGCTCCTATTTTACATAAAAGGATGGAATTTAAGGATCTTAAAAGCCTAAAAGATCATCTTACTATCAAACAGAAACAGCGGGCTGACATAAATAAATCACTATGGGCCCAGCCATCAGTCTGACCATAAGAAGCATCTGAGCATGAATTATGTTTATATTATGTTTATATACACATGCATATAAATATATATTATATATGCACAGGAGGTGGAAGAAGAAGAGGAGAGGGTATGAGTGATAGTGAAAGGGGTATAGGGCGTGGTCATACCACGACTAATCCGACAATGAGACCATCTTTGGGGGATGGGCCTTTTGTTTCCACTCCAAGAGCTGATAATACAGAACATGCGTTGCAACAGTTGACAGATATGATGGGTAGACTTGGAACCCAAATAGGTGATTCGATCATGGCAAGACTTGCTGAGACTGGAGTTATAAATGCTAATTGTAACTCGCAAAACAGCAGACATGTGGGCTCTGATTTTGTCAGACAAGATACGCCTCAGGTCACAGTACATGTTAAAGCAGACAGGGAACCAGTGATGTTTAAAGGTGACGGTTCTGATAAATACTCTGTCTGTGATTGGATTGAGTTGACAAAATCCCAACTAAATAAACAGAAGTGCCCAGTATCCGATCAAGCTGATGAGATACTTTCGAGACTAATGGGCAAAGCGAGGGACATTGTGAAAATTGGGTTGAGGAGTGATGTTTCTCTGGATGTGGTACGCAACCCTGAAATGATCTATTCCATACTGCTCAAATACTTCAGAGATGCTTCTTCGTGTTTGCCTCTGGCTGATTTTTATTCCACATGTCCAGAGCCAAAAGAAAATCCAGTTGATTATTGGATTAGACTTAACAAAGCAGCTGATTTTGCTGTAGAAGGGTTGCGCAAACAGGGTAGAGTTATGGATAACTTTAGCATGGAAGTGGCGCGTATGTTCGTGAAACACTGCCCTGACCCTGAGTTGTCATGCCTTTTTAAATGCAAGCCAATTGATGAGTGGAACGCGAGAGACATCCAGCGGAGGCTGGATGATTACCAGAGAGAAAAAAAGAGCACCATTGAGACATGCTAGTCCTCATCTTTGAAACCTTGCTGCTGTCGCCCAGTGCAATGACCCACCACAGTCATTTGAACTTTGTGAATCTAATACACAGACAAGCTGTCCCAACGTTCCTCTACCTACACAAAGTCAGCTAGGTGGTGCTCATTGTACTGACACAGTCACCTCCATGGCACAAAATGTGCGTAAGCCAGATGGGGAAATCTTTAGCCGAATGATGAGTATGCTTGAACAAGTGCTCGAGAAAGTGGCACAAAATAGCAATGCTCATATTTCACACAGTGCTGATTTTAGACAGGGCGATGGAGTGAGAATATGTGATGTCTGTAAAGCACGAACCCATTCCACCAAAACTGTCTTAGAGAGAGGCTATGTTTCTCTTGTTTTTCTTCAGGTCACACACACAATACGTGTCAACGCAGAGTGTCTGCCCAGTGCAGTCAGACTGGGGGAAACTAATTGACCCGTATATGGTGGGGGGGTGTACGGGTCTAGGTAGCAACTCCCATATGACTGATGTTGATGTTGAAGCTGCGACTACGCTGCCCAAAGACTTTCGTGATTCAACTGAAAATGTAATTGTACAGAACACCAACACAATATGCAGAAGCGACAGTTTGTTTTACACACCAGTCATCGTGGGGAACAAGTTAACTCTTGGTGGCATGCTCGATAGCGGTTCGATGGCTTGTACAATGAGTGAAAATGCAGAGGCCAAACTCCTCGATGCTGGTGTGTTGAAAAAAGAGAATGAGTCCAATTTTGATGTATTTCTGATAGGCTGTGGTGGCAGTCGAGTAAAGCCTAAATCTGCTTATGATGTTGAAATGGAAGTGTATGGCTGTAAGATCATTGTTCCTACTCTGGTTGTTCATGGCCAACTGGATGACCTTATAATAGGGACAAATGTAATCAAACATGTGATCCATCAGTCTAAGCGTTGTCCTGCCTACTGGAAAGCATTGTCTCATCCATGTTTGAATGCTGATTTAGAATCTGAACAGTTTCTTTCCATGTTAGCAGGAGTGGAACGTTGGAAGGGTGGGGAAATTCCAGATAAGATTGGAACAGTCAGATGTACTGCAGCAGTGTGTCTAGAACCCGGTCGTGAATACCTGCTGTGGGGAAAGTTGGATAAGTCTAGTGCTATTTCGCCAGGTAGTACTGTGATAACCGAACCTACTACTTCCAGATCGGCTCCCAGACATGTATTAGTGGCTAGACTTGTCACTCCTTTGTGGGGTGATGGGTGGATACCACTGAAACTCATTAACATGTCTCATCAGCAAATACTGCTGAGACGCAATGCAAAGATTGCTGATGTGTTTGCATGTGTGGCACTTGAAGATATGGAAAATGTCGTACCTATCAGTAAAGATGTTCCTCTGTTGAGATATTCTCAGGTGACTGACTCCACATCAAGCCAGGGTGGAGGGGTAAATGAGTTAAATGAGCAGCTGCTACGTGTTGGTCTGGGTGAGCTGGATATTAACTCATGTGAGGTTCCTGTAGGTTGTAAGAAACAACTTCTGGATCTTGTTTTGCGGTATGAGGATATTTTCTCCCGCCATCATCTTGAGTGTGGTAAGGCTGAGGGATTCATGCACAGAATTCACCTTACTGATACCAGACCCTTTCGCTTGCCGTACCGGAGAGTGCCTCCGAGTCATTATCAGGCTCTTCGCAAAGTACTTAATGAGATGGGAGTAGATATAATTCGAAAGTCAACCAGTGAATTTGCCTCTTCACTGGTACTGGTTTGGAAAAAGGATGGGGACCTGCACATCTGCACTGATTTTCGGTGGCTGAATAAAAGAACATCCAAAGATGCATACCCGCTTCCCCACCAAGCGGATTGCTTGGCTGCACTAGGTGGTAATTGTTTGTTCAGCACCATGGATCTCACATCGGGGTTTTACAATATGCCCTTGCATGTTGATGACAGGAAATATTCAGCTTTCACGACCCCGATGGGGCTGTACGAATATAACCGTCTTCCACAGGGGTTATGTAATAGTCCTGGTAGTTTTATGAGAATGATGACAGCAATTTTTGGTGATCAGAATTTCTTAAGCCTACTCTGTTATCTTGATGATCTTCTTGTTTTTGCCCCTAATGAGAAGACTGCTTTGGAGCGGCTAGAAATGGTCTTTAGTAGATTGCGTGGACACAACTTGAAGCTGTCATCAAAGAAATGTTTTTTTCTCAGGAAGTCAGTTAAGTTTCTAGGACACATAGTTGATGAGACGGGTGTCTCTACTGACCCTTGTAAAGTAGAGAGCATTGCAAGAATGACTTGCACTGATCTGATGGAACAGGATGGCGTGACTCCGAGTCAAAAACATATAAGATCATTTCTTGGCATGGTAAATTATTATCAACATTTCATACCCAAGTACTCATCCATTGCCATTCCTCTCTTTGAGTTGCTTGCAGGGCAGACAAGAAAATCTAAAGGTGGTTGGAGGTTGAAGCGATCTTCACAGGGCCATAAGCTGAGTCGTGAACACTGGACTGATGACCATGTTAGAGCCTTTGAGATGCTGAAATCGTCCTTGCTTAATAGTGTGGTTCTGGCACATCCAAATTTTGATCAGCCTTTTATGCTTTCCACTGATGCTTCGTTGGATGGCCTTGGGGCTGTTCTTTCTCAAGTGCAACAGGGCGACACTATTGCCAGGCCTATTGCATTCGCTAGTAAATCGCTGTCTCGGTCTCAGAGAAACTATCCTGCTCATAGACTAGAATTTCTGGCTTTAAAATGGGCAGTGTGCGACAAGTTTAGCCATTGGCTAAGAGGTAATAAATTCACTGTCTGCACTGATAATAATCCGCTGACCCATATCATGACGAAGCCAAAATTGGACTGTTGCGAGCAGCGATGGGTGGCGAAGTTAGCCAGCTATGATTTCGACATTAAGTATGTCCCAGGTTCTCAGAATTCAGTTGCTGATGCTTTAAGCCGTGTGCCTTTTGTGAACGTGGGACACAGGTTGCTGAATGAATCGTTTGATCATCTTAGGTGCAATATGAAAGAGATGTCTGATGCCTCTGTTCAAAATGCTTTTAGGCAGGCAGCGAGTGGTACTGACAAATTCACTCATGTTGATTCTGTTGTCCAGAATTTTACATTAGTGCCAAGTGATGTTGTTTCAGCAGTCTTGCAGTCTCACAATGAGTGGGAAACTGGTGCTCGGGTACGCGCTCTGACGGCTTTGCAGAATTTGCCCCAGATTGTTGATGCTGATTTTAACTTTTTCCCTGCATACACAGCGAGCGAACTTTGTGGTAAACAACGCAGTGATAAGATTCTCTCTCGTGTTTTGTAGTATGTTGAGAGATGCCGTAGGCCCTCTAGGAGAGAGAGAGCGAAAGAGCCTGCTGCAGTTGTAAGATATTTGAAGCATTGGGAAAAACTTAAGATTATTGATGGGGTGCTTTACAGAGTGTCTAGAGACAACATGTTGAAGACGAAGCGGTTTCAGTTTGTTGTGCCAGACTCTCTCAGAGCTGAGGTGATGAAGGGCACTCATGACCACGCTGGTCATCAGGGTCAGTTCAGAACCCTCAGCCTGGTGAGACAACGTTTTTTTTTTTGGTTGCATTTCGATAGGGATGTGCGTGAATATGTACGCCATTGCCAGCGATGTGTTGTAAGCAAAACTGTTGAACCCGATGGTAGAGCCCCTCTGGTAAATATACAGTCCGGCAAGCCTCTGCAGATTGTCTGCATTGACTTTTGGTCAGCTGAAAATTCGCAGAACAAATCCGTTGATGTCCTTGTTGTGACTGATCACTTTACTAGACTGGCTCAGGCCTTCCCATGTAAAAATCAGTCGGCCAAGGAGGTAGCCAGGGTTTTATGGGATAAATACTTCTGTATCTATGGGTTTCCGGAGAGAATTCACTCTGATCAAGGTGCTAGTTTCGAAAGTAACCTTATCAGTGAACTACTCAGAGTTTCAGGTGTAAAGAAGTCCCATACAACCCCATATCACCCGATGGGAAATGGTGCTGTTGAACGTTTCAACAGGACACTTGGTGGTATGATTCGCGCATTGCCTCCTGGTGAGAAACATGAGTGGCCGAGACGGTTACAGACTCTTACCTTCATGTATAATTGCACGGTGCATGAGACGACGGGGTTTGCACCCTTTTATCTCATGTTTGGGAGTGTCCCCCGTCTACCTGTAGACATGATTTTCGAAGTGTTTTGTGTGATTCAACATCATCAGATTACCCTAAGTATGTGTCCACCCTATCTAAGGATCTTTCTGAAGCTATGAACATAGCTCAAAAACTCGCTTCTAAGGAGCAACACCGCCATGCTGTGCTGTATGACAGAAAGGCAAAAGGGTCCAATATAGAAGTGTCTGATCGTGTACTTCTGGCAAATCATGCTGAGAGGGGGAAGAAAAAGTTGCTGATCGTTGGGAATCAACTGTTTATACTGTGGTTGACAAGATTCCTAGCACAAACACATTCAGAATTCATAATACTGTCACTGGACAGGAAAAAGTAGTTCACCGCAATATGCTGTTATTGGCCAACTTTCTTCCTGTGACAGATGCTTTCTGTAATGATTCAACATCTTTGCCTTTTTGAAGTGATGTCGAAGCTGATAGTCCATCATCAACCTTTGAGAATGCCTCTTTGCATAATTCCAACCCATGCTTCACACAGGATGGGAATAGAGTTTCTGAGGGTAACTGTTCAAATAAGACCGTTCATGCAGGTTTTTATGTTGACACTAATAAAACAGCTGTTGATGACTCTGCTAGTATTGCCCCCAATCCGACTGAATCAGTGCCTATAATGGATGAAACGAATATCTGTGAACACACCGAGGCAACTTCAGATTCTTGTGTCAAAGACTGTACCTATAGGACTCTAGAATGGGTCTCTCAGTTGCCTGATAATAGCTCTGACCGGGCTGATCCTGGTCTACGCAGTGAAGTGTGTTATCCTGTAAGTGCAAACAATGATTCCGTTGTGGTGGATGCAATGGCAGGGGGATCTACCACTCTTCCAGAACAGTCTTCTGTTACCTTAACACCGCCAGGCCAGCAATGTGATGTGAGCAGTAGTCATTCTGTTCAAGAGCAAGTCAATGATGATGTTCCAAGTGGATTTTCTCGTGTGACATCCCGATTTGGACGTGTTATTAATCCTGTAAACAGATTGGTATATACCATGTCCAGACAAGATGTAAGCTACGACCCTAAGAGTTATGTTAAAACCATTTGTAGGTCAGTTGTTCAAGCTCTTCGTGAATAGTGTTATTTGCTGACAACATTTATTGTTTGTGGATGTTTTGATTGTGTAAACCAAAATAAAAAAAATAAAAAAAAATAAAGAATATATACATTTTTTTTCCTTTCTTTTTTTTCTTTATTTTCAATTATTGCGAGAAAATGTACACACTTGTATAATACGTGACGGAGTGGTGGGGTGTAAATTGGGCACCCTACAGCCAGTTGTTGGGTTGAGACTCTGGCGCCAGTCTCTTCCCATTCAATCCTTATGGGATACTGTCACGATCACCGTCAGTTCCTGTCACTTCCTGGACTACATTCCCCATAATCCTCTCTGCCAATCACCTGCACTCACTCCACCAATCACTACACTAATCACCACACCCAGCTGCCATGCATTACCTGGACTATAAAAGACTCACACACTCATCACCTGATCGCGAAGTCTTGTTTTCACTTGTGTTACATTTCTGAGCGTTTCCTTGTATCCTGTTTGCCTGTCTGTGATTGATCTTGCCTGATTCCTGTTTTACGACCCATTGCTGCCTGCCTCGATCCTTGCCTGTACCCTGACTACGACTCTGCCTGTTCCTTATTGCTCCTGTTTGTTCCTGTTTGACCCTGCCTGAACGACCACGCTCACTTCTAATAAAACGCTGCAGTTGGATCTTACTCTGAGTCCTGCCTTCGTTACAGAAGACTTCGCCATACCCAGATCCAGCAGCTTCTGTGAGCGTTTCCAGTCTCAACATGGACCCCGCAATACGTCTCATCCGACTTCGTCAAGGTAACTGTACCCTGGAGGACCATATTCAGAAGTTTCTGGATATTGCTTACTATTCAGATTTGCCTGACTGTGTCTTGATAGACTTTTTTTGTGATGGTGTTAACCAGCCACTCCAAAATAAACTACGACAAGAAGGACCACGTTTATCACTCAGCGGTTTTATGGATTATGCGTTATTAACTGTGGGCTCTCCATTTACTGTGGGTGTCGCAGAGAAATGCAACACCACGGTGAATTATGTAATGGCTGCCACACCAATGGACACTCACAAAATGGTGGCTACCATCACAACAACACCAAGTCAAAACATAGTTGATCTTCATGAGTCACGTCACGCCTTCGCTGATCGCCCAGAGCAACGTCACACCTTCGCTGATCGCCCAGAGCAACGTCACGCCTTCGCTGATCGCCCAGAGCAACGTCACGCCTTCGCTGATCGCCCAGAGCAACGTCACGCCTTCGCTGATCGCCCAGAGCAACGTCACGCCTTCGCTGATCGCCCAGAGCAACGTCACGCCTTCGCTGATCGCCCAGAGCAACGTCACGCCTTCGCTGATCGCCCAGAGCAACGTCACGCCTTCGCTGATCGCCCAGAGCAACGTCACGCCTTCGCTGATCGCCCAGAGCAACGTCACGCCTTCGCTGATCGCCCAGAGCAACGTCACGCCTTCGCTGATCGCCCAGAGTCACGTCACGCCTTCGCTGATCGCCCAGAGTCACGTCACGTCGCCGCTGATCGGCCAGAGCAACGTCACGTCGCCGCTGATCGCCCAGAGTCATGTCACGTCTGTAGATCAGTCCGGGAGCGGAGAGGGTTGCGTTCCAGTGTGGCTGATCCTCCACTGGCTACGGTCCGAGCAGCTGGCATCCCCAAGTCCTCGCCGGACGCTTCGCTCTCAAGCCAGCCGGACGCTTTGCTCTCAACGCTCTCAAGTTCGCCGGTTGCAACGCTCTCAAGTGCCCCGGACGCGATGGACAAAGTGGCTGCCTTGCCAGTGCCCTCGGGCAAGATGGCCGCCCCTGCAATGAGTAAGGATGTAGGGGGCGTTCCAGCCAGTGAGTCCATTCCAGAGGCCGCTCCAGCCAGTGAGTCCACTCCAGAGCAGCCTGCTCTCCTGGTCAGTACTGTCTTGGCCCAGAGGGCTGTGCTCACTTTTTATGTTTTGGCTGTCCTGCGTGCGTTGAGGATAAACTCGAGCTCTATGGACTTTGGAGCAGTCTGCCAGCCCGAGCAGCCCGCTGTCGTCCCAGAGCAGCCTGAGCCTGCTGCCGTCACAGAGCGGCTCGCTGCCGTTCTAGAACAGCCTGTGCCCATCCCAGAGCTGCTAGCTCTCCCTGACACGGCCTCTGAGGCCGTCACCGAGCTGCCCGCTCTCCCTGACACGGCCACGGAGGCCGTCACCGAGCTGCCCGCTCTCCCTGACACTGCCACGGAGGCCGTCACCGAGCTGCCCGCTCTCACTGACACGACCACGGAGCACCCTTGGTCGGCCCTGCCACCACCGCTCAGGCCATCTGCCCTGCAGGCGCCACCCGAGCTCCTTGCCCATGAACCCGCCAATGCCTCCGTTGATTTCCCCAAGAACTTTTTTGGGGGGGGCAGTATACCTAGGGGTGGGGAGCTTGTGGGAGGGGACCCTGCTCAACCACTGCCGTCATCGGCCTTTGAACTATTCTGGCCATTTATGGACCCTGACCCGCCGTGGTTACCCAAGCTGCCTGACCTGCCGTGGTTACCCAAGCCGCCTGACCTGCCGTGGTTACCCAAGCCGCCTGACCTGCCGTGGTTACCCAAGCCGCCTGACCTGCCGTGGCTACCCAGGCCGCCTGACCTACCGCGGCTACCCAGGCCGCCTGACCTGCCGTGGCTACCCAGGCCGCCTGACCTGCCGTGGCCGCCCGAGCCACCTGACCCGCCGTGGCTTTCCGACACTCCGGACTCGCCATGGTTGCCCGAGTTCCTGGACCTGCATTGGGGACCCCGTTCCTGTCTGCATGCAGGTCTCCAATGCACCCACCCTCCCTCCCTATCTGTTGCTTTTACGCCGCGAGGACGCGCCTTCCGGGAGGGGGGCGTTATGTCACGATCACCGTCAGTTCCTGTCACTTCCTGGACTACATTCCCCATAATCCTCTCTGCCAATCACCTGCACTCACTCCACCAATCACTACACTAATCACCACACCCAGCTGCCATGCATTACCTGGACTATAAAAGACTCACACACTCATCACCTGATCGCGAAGTCTTGTTTTCACTTGTGTTACATTTCTGAGCGTTTCCTTGTATCCTGTTTGCCTGTCTGTGATTGATCTTGCCTGATTCCTGTTTTACGACCCATTGCTGCCTGCCTCGATCCTTGCCTGTACCCTGACTACAACTCTGCCTGTTCCTTATTGCTCCTGTTTGTTCCTGTTTGACCCTGCCTGAACGACCACGCTCACTTCTAATAAAACGCTGCAGTTGGATCTTACTCTGAGTCCTGCCTTCATTACAGATACTTTGATAGTTGGCAGTCCTTTTCTAGGACCCTGTCTTATGTCTTGGTAAACCTTTGTGTGTATTTATTTATTTTATTTTTTTTTTCTTCTTTCATCTGAGATTTTTACAATTTTGGTGAAATTCCGCAGGGGTGAATGTAACAGGGTTAATAATGTTGCTGTAAAATGTTATGACTTTCACCAAAATTTCTGTGTTTTTGTTGATTTATTAATTGTTTGGAGACCCCTTGTGGCGACATTAGTGGGTCATTTGTCTTATTTGTGAAACCACGCCCCCACCCCCAGCAGATAAGTTTATCCGATGCTGAGAGGTGGTAGGTAAATGTGCTCCGGTAAAATGAGATTTCTTGGCAACTTAGTATTTGTTAATTTCACAAATAATATTAAGACGTTCAGTGATATTGTGAAACAATATGTTAAGTGATTGTGATTGTATTTGATGAACTTTGTAGTTTAGATGCAATTTGTTCACCATGTGCGTTGCATGACTGACTCCATCTTGTTGAATTAAACTCAAGTGAATCTCTCATTTCTTTTGCTGTTTTAGATGCATGAGTGTAAATGCCCACTGTCGAAAAAGGATATATGTTTCTCCTTGTTGTGTTACAGGTATGTTTATTTGTTTGAATCTTGACTGTTAAAACTGTTCTATTGAGACAGATGCGTGCTGCGTCACGTTCAGTTGTTTGTTTAAAGCAACAGCAGAGAAGTTTATCCGATGCTGAGAGGTGATGCATGAGTGTAAATGCCCACTGTCGAAAAAGGATATATGTTTCTCCTTGTTGTGTTACAGTAAACATCGCATGAAACGTAGTTCTCTGTGTCCGCCTGTGATTCACGTGCAGTCGGATGAGAAGCGTTACATCTGCTCTGCTTCACTCTCTGGTTCGCTACCAGCCACGATCTCCACTCCTGCAACACAAAGGACAGTATTACCATCCTGTTATCATCCACCAAAGTTTATATTCGCACCTTACTCACCTGTTTCACTGTTTTACTCTGTTGTCAGTCCAATAAACATCACCTACCTGTATTCCGCTGTCTCCGTCCCTTCTGTTTGTAACACTAAACTAGGTTGTGTTATTTTTTTGATTATGGAATTTAGATTTTTTTTTATTTTACAGCATCAATGGAATTGAATGCAATCCATGTGATTTCACTGATTCTTGATGTATCTGTATATGTAAAGGATGCTATAGTTCAAACATTTCTGTAAATTATGAGTTTAAAAATCCTTTACTGATTGCTTTTGCACTGCTTGATCTTAAGATGTAGTATCTCAATGTTGCCAATATAAAATTACATTTATTTAAAAAAAAATATTTAAATTTCAGATAATGGTTAAGACACTGGACAAGTTCAGTGAACCAAGCATTACATGATGAATATTATAATCAAAACATAACCAACAACACCTGAGCACAATTTTTGTTTTTTTGGCCACAACAAATGTGTCTTAAATACACACGGTTACAGCAGTTTTAATTGATCGCATGGTATTTTTACAGCACCATACTGCAATGTAGATTATTGTCACGAATCCTGTCAGTTCCAGACTATTTCCCATCATCCCCCCTGTCAATCACATGCACTCATTCCACCTTTCACCTGTTGCCACATCCACCCTAGCACACCACACTGATCACCACACCCAGCTGCAGCTCATTATCAGGACTATAAAGGACACACACTCACACCACCAGTTTGCAAAGTCTTGTTTCCCCAGTGTACAATTCCGAGCGTTTATATCTTGCCTGCCTTTCTGTTGTTGATCTTGCCTGTTACCCGGTTACGATTCCTCTGCTGCCTACCCCTGACCTGTGCTTTGTTTACCAACCTGTGAGTTATATCTGCCAGTCCTGAACTCTGCCTGTATCTGGATTACGATTCTGTCTGCCCTCTGCTGTACCTGTCTGCTCCTGTTTTGACCCTGCCTGTACGACCACTTTCTCTTTAATAAAAGCTGCAATTGGATCTTACCATGAGTCCTGCCTCGTTACAATTATGGTAAAGAGCTGTAAAATTAACAGTAAAGAATTGGCAACTTTTTTGGCAGTATTTTACTGTAAATTCACAGGACAATTTTTTTACAGTGATGCCAACCACTATTACCGTAAAATCAAGGAAAAAACTGTAATGTTCTGTAAAACATAACAGTCAGATTTTCTAAATGAAACAAGTTAATTTCACTGAAATATTAGTGAGTCAATAACTGAAAGACACAGGCTTTGTTTAGGAGCAATCGTGGAACCAACCATATGGGATCCCCATAGGGTCACACATATGGAACCCAGGAACCAAGGCTATAGTATCTAGCGAACGTGTTAGGTGTCGCCCAGCCCGCAGCTCTACAAATGTCTGTCAGTGAGGCGCCACGAGCCAGCGCCCAGGAGGATGCAACACCTCTCATGGAGTGAGCATGCAACCTGCCAGTGCATCTGTCCCGAGTGTCCCCTCGGTCAGAGAGTAAAACAACTGGCAGTGGGAGGTTTCTGGTGAGGCAAACAGGTCTACCTGAGCCTCTCCAAATTCTCTCCAGATCAGCTGAACCACCTGGGGGTGGAGTCGCCACTCTCCTGGCAGTGCAGCTCATGATAGCTCGTCGGCCACACAGTTGAGCACACCGGGAACATGAATGGCGCGAAGCGACCTCAGATGCTTCCGACTCCACAGGAGGAGATGGCGGGCGAGTTGCGACATGCGACGGGAGCGTAGACCACCTTGACGGTTGATGTACGCAATGGTTGCAGTGTTGTCCTTACGGACCAGTACATGCTTGCCCCGAAGCAGGCCTTTGAGGCGGCTCAGAGCAAGGCGTACTGCCAGCAACTCGAGGCAATTGATGTGCCAATGCAGATGGGGTCCCGTCCAAAGCCCTGAGACTGCATGCCCGTTGTACGTGGCACCCCAGCCGGTGGCAGAAGCATCTGTGAAAACCACAGCATGCCGGGACACCTGTTCTAGGGGCATTCCTGCCCGGAGAAACAAAGGGTCCGACCACGGACTGAAGGTTTGGCGGCACTCCTGAGTGACTGGCACCCGGAACGTGCCGCGCTGCCACGCCCGTCTCGGAACTCGGCCGTGAAGCCAGTGCTGAAGCGGTGTCATATGAAGCAGACCGAGCGGTGTTACAGCCGCTGCAGCCGCCATATGCCCCAGGAGCCTCTGAAAGAACTTCAGTGGGACTGCTGTCCTGCCGTTGAACATATTCAGGCAGTTCAACACCGACCGAGCACATTCCTCTGTGAGGCGTGCTATCTGTTCGACCGAATACAACTCCATACCGAGAAAAGAGATCCTCTGCACTGGGGCGAGTTTGCTCTTTTCCCAGTTGACCCGAAGCCCCAACTGGCTGAGGTGACTGAGCACCAAGTCCCTGTGTTCGCACAACTGATCCCGAGACTGTGCTAGAATGAGCTAGTCGTCTAGATAGTTGAGAATGCGAACACCCTGTTCTCTCATGGGAACAAGGGCTCCCTCCACGACTTTCGTGAAGACGCAGGGAGACAGGGCCAGCCTGAAGGGTAGGACTCTGTACTGATATGCTCAACCTTCGAACGCGAATCTCAGGAAGGGCCTGTGTCGCGGAAGAATCGAAACATGGAAGTACGCGTCCTTCAGGTCGATCGCTGCAAACCAATCTCGGGGACGGATGCACTCGAAAATGCGTTCCTGCGTGAGCATTTTGAACGGTAGCTTGTGGAGGCTCCGATTCAAAACTCGCAGGTCCAAGATCGGTCGTAACCTGCCGCTTTTCTTTGGTACAATGAAGTAGGGGCTGTAGAACCCCGGCCTCAATTCGGCTGGAGGGACCGGCTCTATCGCGTCCTTTGCCAGTAGGACTGCGATCTCTGCATGCAGGACAGGGGCATCGACATCTTTCACTGTAGTGAAGAGGATGTCCCTGAACTTGGGGGGGACTGGGGAGCGCTAACCAGGCTCGCAGAGACCGTACAAGCGGGACCAAAGGGACCACCGGTGTACCCGCAGCAGGGCAGCGAGGTGGAACACAGGGACGCGGCTCGGGGGGCTCTCTTTGTGAGGCGGCCCGAAGCGGCGTCACAGTGTGCTAGGCAACACTTACCTGGCTCCACGGATGGACAGAGGGAGCAGTTGAGGCTTTGGCTGCCCGCTGCCCGCTGCTCACTGCTGTCCGCTGTTCTCCTCCCACTGCTCTCCAAACCCTCTTCAGACCTGGAAATGGAGGAACTGCTCTTTTAAATTTGGTTACCGCTGCCTCTTGGGTCAGTGGCGGAACAGAAACAAACCCAATAAAAGGATTTACCACCCGGCCCTCCTCCAGGGGTGGAAGAGCAGCCCCACCCATCTCTGGGTCGCCCGTCTCAGGGGTGATTCTCACCAACCACTTAAACAGCTGCAGAGATGGGAGGCGTCATCTCCCCGCAATGGACACAGCCGAGCCTGCTGGGCCGGAGTTTCTTGCAGGGGACGACACCCTTGGTGACGAGCAGACTGAGGGGTGGCCCAAGAGGAACTCAATGGTTTGTCATGGGATGCTCCCCGATCCGCTACTAACTGAGGAGAACCTCTGGGCTCAGTCCTCGACAGTGTCACCGAAAAGGCCACCTCGTAAGATGGGAGCATTGAGAAAGCATTTAGCTTGACAACCTCTCACACCTCACAAAGTAAGCCAGGGGGCACTTCTGGACCACTGAGGTGGACATCGTCTGGCTGAGGGCCTGCGCCGTGACTTTGATCACGGTTAGTCAACAAGCGCAGCTCAACCCCAGCACAGAACTACCCTCATGCAAAAAGAGTGCCTTGGCCTCACATGCAGGGTGGGTGTGGTCTGTGTACAGCTACCCCATCCAAGAGGGTAGTGAGAGAGGAAAAACTTATGCAGATTTCGGCACCTTTGGCATTCCACATTTATGGCACCAATATACCCCCATACTGCCAAGTTTTCCATGCACATCTGGAAGACCCAGGAAAGCATGGCTGTAAACTCAGAATCTGAGTCAGCATAAGCACACACCATTACAGTGGGCAGCGTCACCCTCATGAACATCGTTTCAGCACGCGCCCAGACATGTGAAACGGTGATCCTGGCCATCAGTGAGGACAGGAGCGACCACATCCAGAAACACAAGTAGGATGTAATCTTTAAAAAGACGCGAATCTACTTGTGTAAGCTCTTTCAGGGACTTTACTCTTTTAGAAGAGCTGAAGCACGCAGGGGAATGGCCACCGCGACACAGACAGGGATTGTGTGCAGCTTGTCGTGTGCTTTCTCTCTCTTTGAAGGCGCTCACTCTTACCAGCCATAAAAACGGCTTTTCAGCGCTCAAAAGCGCACCGTACCGGCCGTGAGAACAGCCTTCTGACGCTGTCAAACAGCTATTTGCTCAAAAATGGCAAACGTAACAAAAACAGAAAAAGAGAGGACTTCGACCCCGCTGCTGTGCTGTTCGCCCGCACTCAGAAAAAAACAGAAGTTCAACCAAAAAGCTTGACTCGTCTTCTAGCAGACACTCGCTTGCAGAGAACAGGAACAACACCGTTCGGCTCCGAAGCGAAAAGCTGAAGATGCAACGCACCTGCTGCTCATTATATACCCGCGCTGTGAGGCGAGCAGCTGATGCATATGATTGCATGCCAATGTGCATTGGCTCGTTTTAGTTACACTCGAAGTAGATTGGCCTCTCTAGCGAGATTCCTATTCGTCGGTCTGTCCGACGTACGTCGAACGTGACCGACTGAATGGGAACTGCAGTTGCTGATACAGTGATAAGCTGTTTGCTTAATCGCCTATGTGTGCTATTGCGAGCTTAAACAAACTGCAAAGATTTGAGTTTGTCATGTTTTAAATCATTTCACTATTATACATTAAGTGTTTGGAGTTAAGAAATATTCATTTTCACTTGACTCAAATGAAAGAAGTTCACATCACTAACACTGTATAATACCTTTGAAGCAATCGGTTTCCTGAACGAAATGAGTTTATTTGCATGGTAGTATTACTTTAACATACTGTAAAAAAGGAGAGCTATAAATTTACAGTACATTACTGGCAACCACTGCTGCCAGTAGATTACCATTATTTTACAGCACAATTTTTTACAGTGAGGTTCTATCTGACATTTTTGTCAATATTGAGTTATTCACATATAATTATACTGTGACAACTTTACATTATGTGATTTTTTTTTTAATGATTTATATTGTGTACATTTTAGGACTTTTTATTTAGGAAACAAAACAAAGTTCTATCTAAAAAGTAGAATGGAATGCAGAAACTTAGAAGCTCAATAACTCAAAACTACTCAGAATGCAGATAGATCCTTATAATTCCAAAGGGAATGATTTGTCTATTATTTAATACATCTGATCTTAATGGTTAATCAATGAATCATTTGTTACATCTATAGATTTCTGTAGTTATTGATTCTATAAGCAGTTTCTATAGAACTTGTCTGCAATTCCAATATGGATAACCAAATGTTATCATATTCTTTTTACAATATAAGCAGCTTATCTTAGATGATACACACACACTTTGAAAACTGAGGTTGTGTGTGTGTGTGTGTGTGTGAGAGAGAGAGAGAGAGAGAGAGATACAGATACAGAGGAAAATGATATCTGTAAACATAGAGCAGGATGTGTACAAGGAAAAGAAACTGTCAGTGACTGTATAACATCAGATTGATCAGAGACAGATGGCATCAAATAAAGCACTTCACATAACAGTATGTGTGCAATGTGATACTGTAAACATTACCATGGTAGAAACTGCCACATTACTGTAACTCACCCTTCATCTGTAAGGATCAATTATAGATTCAGCAGAAACTGCAAACTGCCACAAAACTACACAAAACCTCATGACTGTTTCATGACTTCATCACACCTTTGGATAACACACTGAATACTGTTACAAACATTATGGATTTTACACCAGTTCTATAAGTTAGGTAATGTTCGTGTATTTTCTAATGTGTCATCCGTAGCCTGTATTACTGCAATTATTTCAGAAATGTTAGTTGAATGTTATTTAAAGGTTAGTATGATTCATGATCATTCAAACACATGCTGTGAATAAACACTGAAAGAAAGAGAAATAAGAACACAAACTACAACTTTCTTCAGCCACAGCCTTAGATGAACTGAAGATAAAAGACATTAACACTAGAAGTCCCAGAGATTTGTAACCCTCCTTTAGCCAAGTGGATGCTAACTGGCTAGTCTTTTGGCTATCATTAGCATCAATTCATGTGTAAATATGGTCATTACCTGAGCAATCTGCAGGGGGGTTGGGGGTGTGTGTGTGTGAATGGTTGCTGGTGGCTTGTTTGTATGTGTGGGGGAGGGAGGGCTGCTAAAAGCAGAGAACTTGATTGACCATGGGCCGGTTTCAGAAAGGAAGTTAAGTGAAAACTCTGAGTATGTTAACCCTGAAATGAGGGAGTGCAAGTGATGTTTAAAAAGTTAACTCACTCATTCACACTGCAAAAATGCTTTTCATACTAAGTATTTTTTTTATCCTATTTTAAGTAAATTAAAAAAAAAAATCTTAAATCAAGATGGATTTTCTATATGAGAAAATTATATATGATATTTAGTCTTGTTTCCCGGGGGGATCTAAATTAAGTGCATTTTACTTAAGTAAAATGATCTGCCAGTGTGGTAATAAAAATAATCTTAATGCAAACGGAAAGTGTTGGAGTGTCTACCCAGGTGAAAAAAAAAGTGCCGTAAAATACACTTTATTTTAGTACACTTTTACACTTCCATAATGTCCAGTGCTCTATTTCTGTGCACTTATTTTGTACTAAAAGCTCTTCTTTAGTACTTCTTAAGATAATCTTAAGAACATCTAAGTGTACTCAACTAAGCTATTTTGAGACACCATGAATTTGAACTAAAATGTGCTTTTAACATACTATCTCTGTATAGAAAAATGTTTTAAGTTACCACTTGTAGTACACTTGAAACCATCTTTCAAACACTTTTAAAAATGGACTTATGATGTATTTCAAATATAAGATTAATATATAATGAATGTATTTATAATATATTGCCAGGCAGTGCCAGGATTGTGAGTGATTGCTGGAATGTACTCACTCACTTTTTAATATTATTTGTAAATATGTGTACAAATGGTTGGTTTCTTTATTTTATTGTGTACTATTTTTATCAATAGATCTCAGCAACAAAGTAAAAAAAACATGTGTGTTGATTTCTCCCTAAGATGGCAAAGTGAAACACAAGTTTCCTTGAAGTGGCTCAGCATGGCCCCACATTGTTTACATAACAAAAGCAACTGTTCACAGCTGATTAAGGATATTAGCCTAAAGACTTCCAGCCCATCGGCTGTCCTGCGGGTTTTATAGGTAGAAAAGCCAAATGGCTGCTCTCTGGGACTTCTAGTGTTAAATCTCTGAAGATCTGATTCAACAACTCCACAAACAGCATTACCAGCTTCACTTATTACTAACCAGACTGACTTTATTTCTGCGACACGTCTACAGAAGCTCTTATTGAGAATTAACAGAGGTTTAGATGTTTATGTCTTATTGAAAATGTTTAGTTTAGGTTGGTCACCATCATTGAGATCGGTGTTCGATTTAGTTGAGCTCTTGACGCCTGACTATTATAGATTTGCTTCTTTATCAGCAATTGCAGGTGTTTTCAGAAAACATTTCTACACTGATAAAGATAAAGATAAAGATCAACATGTCTGTTGTAGTTTGTGTTCTTATTTCTCTTTCTTTCAGTGTTTGTTCACAGCAGGTGTTTGAATGATTGGAAGAATGTTTCAGGAACATAATATTAACATTTAAATAACATTCTACTAACATTAAGGAAACTGAACATGATCATGTTCTTACAATGTTACTAATCAACGTTCCTACAATGTTGAATTTTAGTTCAAAATTAAGTTGAAAGAACATTTGAGGAACATTATACCTTGTAAAACGTTCCTGTAACGTCAAGAAAACTGGACGTTTTTAATGTTCCCAGAACCAACACTGAATATTTAGAGAACGTTCTTATAACAAAATTATGTTAGCTGGGATCTTGCATTGTTTGATACTGAATGAACTGACTGTTAAAAGTTCTAATATGAAATAAGATCATACTGTTGTGTTTCTGTGATTAAACCAAATGTTCTTATTACACGTCACAATGATCTTGTGTTTTGAAATGATGTTTATGTAGAATGAAAACATGTACAGCTAGAATGAAAGCACAAGTGTGATCAGTTTGATGTTGTAAAAAAAGTACCAAAGCGAATACAAAAACTGTAATAAAAAGCAGGTATATTCTCAAATTCACACACAGCTGGAAGTCATGTGAGTTGAAACTAAGCCAAACTTACAAAAGAGCATCAACACACCATGCCAGAAGCACAAAATATCACGTTCCAATTTCATTTTTTTTTTCAGGACATAAAATATTTGTTCAGTTTTTATCTGAGAACAAAACAAACAGTTCTTAATATTTTATATTTATCTATGATCTGGTTAATGTTGATAATTACTAAAACACACAATGACTTGTGAACACATTCAAATGATTTAACCCTCTTGTAAGGCGTTGTCGTATGGCAAAAATTAATTTCTACACAGCAAAAACTGCAGTGTTACATTAACTCTCCTGGCAGTATATGTGAGACCATACTCAAGACTGTTAAAGTGTTAAAATAAGAGTGTTAAATGAACACTGAAGCGGTGTTAAAGTTAATGAGTTAAATAAGTGATTAACAGTGATGATTGACCATTATTGAAGATACCTGATGATAACAAGCAGAATCACCAAAGGAGAAAATCACAAATTTAAGCCACCGTCATGGTGATCAGTGTTTGCTTTAGTTGAGCTCTTGACTTTTTAGAATAAATTTTTGTTTGGGCTGTTTTAACTGAGTTATAACATCCAGACAAACAAATGGAAAAGATAATCAGGTGGTGTTGGTTATGTTTTCACATAATCATTATTTGACCTGAATCACTGAACTCTCGCTAACCAATTCTCATCAATGGACACTAACACTGCTACTGTCACTCTCTGCACCACTCTATCATCTTGCTTAGATGATTTCTGCCCCCTTTTAACCAGACCAGCCCGCGCCACCCCCTCAGCCCCCTGGCTCTCTGATGTTCTCCTTGAGCATCAGTCTAGACTCAGGGCTGCAGAGAGGAAGTGGCGCAAATCTAAAAATCCTACTGACCTTAGCTTATATCAGTCACTCCTTTCTTCTTTCTCTACTAATGTCTCCAATGCTAAAACCTCCTACTATCACACTAAAATTAACAACTCAAATGACTCCCGAACACTTTTCAAAACCTTCTCTTCTCTTCTTTGCCCTCCTCCCCTCCCTCCCACATCAGTTCTTACAGCTGATGACTTTGCCACTTTCTTCACACATAAAATAACAACCATCAGCGGCCAATTCTCCACACCACACACTGACAAGAACATCTTAATTGAAAACACACAAATTCTCCCCTCCTTCTCCATGCTTTCTGAGGCAGATGTTTCCAAACTCATTCTTTCCAATCACCCCACTACCTGTCTGCTAGACCCTATCCCCACTCATCTTCTTCAGGCCATCTCCTCCTCAATTCTACCTGCACTCACTCACATTATCAATTCTTCCCTTCACACCGGAACATTTCCCACAGCTTTTAAGCAGGCTAGGATTACCCCACTGCTTAAGAAACCCACTCTGAATCCAGCACTTTTAGAAAACTACAGACCAGTATCCCTTCTTCCTTTCATTGCTAAGACACTTGAGAGTGTTGTATTCAACCAACTGTCTACTTATCTCACACAGAACAACCTCCTTGACAACCACCAGTCTGGTTTCAAGAGTGGCCACTCAACTGAGACTGCCCTGCTCTCAGTCACTGAAGCCCTGACACTGGCACGAGCATCTTCAAAATCATCAGTACTCATCTTGCTGGATCTGTCTGCTGCCTTTGACACAGTGAACCACCAGATCCTCCTGTCTACACTCATGTCGAAGGGCATCACGGGAACCGCGTTCCAGTGTCATCTCCCTCTGAACAAAGTCCAATCTGATAGTTCTCAGAAAATTAACTGTAACTTAGTGAATACTAATGACACAAAAAAGAGACTTATGTCTAAAAAAAACATTGAAATGTCAGGTTTTAAATCTTGTAAGTCAAATCGAATATTTGATCAAATATTTTCTGTTTATGTAATGTGTATGAAAAAAGAGCCATGTCAGAAGTCCTTGATTCAGCTCATTATCCACTAATGCGGCCACACCCACGGAGCCAGCGCTATTCAGAGGCAAATTCAAACGCAAATTCTGAGGCAATACATGTATACATCATCTCAGTCGTGTATTTATTGTCTTCAGAAGTGTTTTGCATAGCCATAGTTAGCGATCTCTGGAAGCCTCTGTTAGTTCCTGGATTGTCACATGGCCTGTTCTTCTTTAAGAGGCATTTGTGGACTAAATGTGCACAGAGCGCCCTCCGGCTGCAAGTATGAATTGAAAACATAGTATCCAGCGCTCATAGTAATGACAATAAATATTGAATAAATATTACTCCTCTGTATAGCAAATTGACATAAACATATGAGAATCCATCAATATTTCTCCAAATGTGCATGCTTTTAAGCTAAAAGCTTATATGAAAAGCCATAGAGATAACATAATTGTTCAGACACTTTGCATCACAGAAATACATTATATTTTAAAGTATATAATAGAATACCATTATTTTAAATTGTAATAATATATCACAGCATTGCTGTTTTTTCTGTATGTTTGATATACACCATGATGAGCTTGAGACATGATCACAGAAGGTTTTTTCACAGCCTACCTGACTGAAAGGGCTCATTAATATCAGAATCAGAATAAGAAAGAGCTTTATTGCCAGGTTTGTTGTTTACACATACTAGGAATTTGTTTTAGTGACAGAAACTCCACAGTGCAACAGAGTAACAGCAACAAGACAAGACACATAATAAAGAGAATAAAATAATAATATACAAATTTACAAGATAGACAAAGTGCAAAAAAAGCAAAAAACAATATATAATATAGACAATTTGTATGTACAGTTAAGTGTGCAAATTTGAAATATAAATAAGCGTTTTAAGTAAGTAAAATGTAATAGTGTTCTGTGTTCTGTGTTTGTTAAGTGTTCATGAGGTTAATTGCTTGAGGGAAGAAACTGTTCCTGTGTCTGGTCGTTCTGGTTTGGTAGCTGAGCTGAACCAGACGGTAATTGAAGTGCAGAGGATGGATTCAATGATGGCAGAGTAAAACTTTTTCAGCAGCTCCTGTGGCAGGTTGAACTTCCTCAGTTGGTGAAGGAAGTACAGTCTCTGCTGGGCCTTTTTCACAATGGACTCAATGTGGTTGTCCCACTTCAGGTCCTGGGAGATGGTGGTGCCCAGGAACCTGAATGACTCCACTGCAGTGCAGTTCATGCACAGTGCAGTTCATGATGGTGAGTGGGGGAAGAGCAGGGGGGTTTCTCCTGAAGTCCACGATCATCTCCACTGTCTTAAGCGTGTTGAGCTCCAGGTTGTTAAGACTGCACCAGACAACCAGCTGTTCAACCTCCAGTCTGTAAGCAGACTCGTCACCGTCCTGGATGAGGCAGATCAGTGTGGTGTCATCCGCAAACTTCAGGAGCTTGACAGAGGGGTCTTTAGAGGTGCAGTTGTTGGTGTAGAGGGAGAAGAGCAGTGGGGAGAGGACACAGCCCTGAGGGGTGCCGTTGCTGATGGTGAGGGTGCTGGATGAGAATTTTCCCAGCCATACTAGCTGCTGCCTGTCTGTCAGGAAGCTGGTGATCCACTGACAGACAGAGGTGGGCACGGAGAGCGAGATTGGGCTGGAGGAGTGATGTGTGACGATTTGCACAGTTATTAATCAATTTATGGGTGGAATATGAATATGATAATTCATAAGGTTTTATGAATTATTATGCACATACCGACCCAAGGGGGAATTAACCATATATGGTGAATTAACTACAACGAATTATAATCAATCACATATATGATTAGTTCTGTTTTAACAATTATGAAGAGAACTATCGGTCCGTCCAGCAAACCGGTAAGTTCCACAGACTCTTATGACAGAAATATTACCCTCTGGCCACGAAGATAAATTTCTATGGTAGCATCCAAATGTAAAGCCAGGATATTAGAATCAGAACGTTAAAGTGACTAGGTTGTTGCTAAATAAGCAAGTGAACAAAATAAGCATGGATATGATGAATTTAATATACAGAACGGGTAATACAAAGGTTATACAGATAAATGGACACAAGTAGATACAAGTACATATAGGTGAAAGTAAAGGCAGAAACGAAAGAGATTATCAAAGCATGGCAAATTGCAACAGTCACCTTTAAGAGCCAGCAAGGAAACTCAGCATTTAAGATTGTAAAACGTTATACTTGCATAGGTTCGTTGGGGTGCTTAGAGTTTCGGAGCGCTCGGTTTGATAGTTGTTTCTTCTTCCGGAGGTTGTTTCGGCGAAGTTTCAAACGAAGGTTTAACTGTTGTAATATGACCGGAAAATAAAGAAGAGAGTCTGTCTTGACGGCAGGAACTTGTGCAAAAAACTTGTGCCCCCAAAAGACGTGTGTCCTGGTATTTTAAGGACAACAGGCCAGAACGCCTTCTTGATAACGTCCTCCAATGATAGCGTTGCAATTTGGCGGTTTTCCACATCCCTTTGTCCTGTCCAACGAGTTAATTTATGGTATGTCAAATCGGTGCATTTTCTTCATAGTGCTATTAAACATTGAACGATGCATTTGACAGAAATGTAACGTACATGGGTGAATAGCTCGGACTCACAGCTTTACGGAGAGATCAAACTCAACAGGTGTCTCTCATCCCATAAAGAAGATCACTTTCTACTCTAATACTATCGTTTAACATGAAAACTAACCTACTATAGTCAATTCTACGATTCTACATTAGTAACACATACATGCAACAAGCACCATAGTGGCAGATACATTCATTTTTGCAGGTATAATATTTGTGTATACAGTCTTTATGTAGGGCTTTGTGTGTGTGTGTGTGTCTGTGGGTGCGTGCATGTATTTTCCTTTTTTATTTATTTTCCTGTCTCCTCGAAACCCGACCCCTGGTGTTCGCATCTCCTTTGAAGTCGCGGAGGAGAGGTTCGGGACTTATCGCAATAGTCATAAAAAAGAGTCTCGTGATCCATTAGTGTCTGCCGGGCCGGAATCGATGTAAGATTTACAAACCAAAGTTCCGTGAATTGAGGCTTAAACACAGTTCATGGTGGGACCTGCTCATCCTTGAGACTGTGCAGACCCTACAGATGGGATGATGGTGTTAAAAGCAGAGCTGAAGTCCACAAACAGGATCCTCACATAAGTCCCTGGTCTGTCCAGATGCTGGAGAACATAATGCAGTCCCATATTGATTGCATCATCCACAGACCTGTTTGCTCGGTAAGCAAACTGCAGGGGGTCCAGTGATGTCCTTCAGATAAGCCAGAACCAGTCTTTCAAATGACTTCATGGCCACAGACGTTAGAGCCACAGGTCTGTAGTCATTTAGTCCATTAATTTTGGGTTTCTTTGGGACGGGGATGATGGTGCAGCTTTTGAAGCATGAGGGGACTTCGCACAGCTCCAGTGATCTGTTGAAGATCTGTGTGAAGATGGGGGCCAGCTGGTCTGCACAGGTTTTCAGACAGGCTGGTGAAACGCTGTCTGGGCCTGGTGCCTTTCTTCTCTTGTTCTTTCTGAAGACCTGGCGCACATAATCTTCACTGAACTGAATTGCAGGTGTGGGGGAGACGGGGGTTGTTTGAGGTGTGAATGGTGATTTTTCAAACCTGCAATAAAAACCATTCAGATTGTCTGCCAGTTGTTGATTCTCCACAGAGCTGGGGGATGGTGTCTTGTAGTTGGTGATAACTTTCAGACCTTTCCAAAATTCACCCTGTGGTGAACTGGATTTGCAATGTACTAAGCACAGGAATTGTCTCATATTTTTATTTTTGCTTTTTAAATCTTAACACTGATGAGGTCCCTAAAGTCAGAGCTTGGTTATCAGATCTGAACATTTCTAATAGAATCATTGAATGGGATACAGTGTGGGATAATACTTTCCATGCATCCACAAACCCTGACCACCAATTCATTCATTTTAAAGTTATTCACAGGGCATATTAAACTACACGTATATGACATGCCATGGGCCTATCACCCCACCAATATTGTAATTTTTGTGGTCCTGGTTGCCTGGACACTTTGATGCATATGCTTTGGGACTGTCCCGATGTGCAAAAATTCTGGGATATGGTGCTTGATGTGTTGTACAAAGCTTCTAGGGTTCGTTTTCCCAAAGATCCGGTTATTTTTTTTGTTGAATGACAACTCTCAATTTCCTTTAACTGAGAAAGTACTCAAAAATTTTGGCTAGCTGCCATGACTGCTGCAAAAAAACTACTTGTTCAACGTTGGAAACCACCTCATGACCTTTCCTTTAATCATTGGCTGCACTCTTTAATTTGCAGCTACTGCTTCTGCTGTTAGCTTGTATTATGTTTATCCTTCCAAGTCCTGAGTGCAACGGGATGGGTGATTGTTGTTGGAACTCTTGCTGTCAAGTCAAGTCAAGTCACCTTTATTTATATAGCACTTTTTACAATGCAGATTGTGTCAAAGCAGCTTTACAGTGATAACTGGTATATAATTTTGGCTGCACAGCAGCTCTTAAAGAATAGTGTCAATGCAGGAAGATCAAAAACACTGTTGAATAAATGTCAAGAATAATAATAATAATGCATTTTATTTAACGGCGCCTTTCAAAACACCCAAGGTAACACCTTACAGGTAAACAAGCAATAACAGTATACATTATATAACAACACAACTTAAAACACACATGCATCATAGAGACAGTAAAATAAGTAGAAAATCATAAAAAAGCCTGTGTAAAAAGGTAGGTCTTAAGACAGGATTTAAAAGTATGCAGACTGTCAATATTACAGATATCGAAAGGGAGAGAGTTCCATAGGCGAGGGGCCGCATGGCTAAAAGTTCTAGCTCCCATGGTAGTTAAGCGTATACGTGGTAAGACAAGAGAAAGTGTGAGTGAGGATCTTAAAGTGCGCGAAGGGGTGTAAATATGAAGAAAATCAGTAAGATATGGGGGAGCGAGACTGTGCAATGCTTTGAATGTGAGAAGCAGGATTTTAAAGTCAATTCGATATTTCACTGGTAGCCAGTGAAGTCGCTGGAGAGTTGGTGAGATATGCATGGTAGAAGGGGTTCTAGTAAGAACATGAGCCGCAGAGTTCTGAACCAACTGAAGTTTATAGAGAAGTTTTGAAGGAAGACCAGTAAGAAGAGCATTGCAGTAATCAATATGTGAAGTAACCAGTGCATGAATGAGAATTGCAGTATTGTTCATTGAAAGGGAGAGACGAAGGCGATTAATATTACGTAGATGAAAGTATGCAGTGCGTGTAATATTATTAATATGGGCTTCAAATGAAAGTGTGCTATCCAGAATAACACCCAAACTCATAACCTGTGAGGAGGGATAAATGGGATGCTGATCGATATCCACAGAAATACTGTCAGATTTAGTCAAAGTGGATTTTGTCCCTACAAGTAGGACCTCGGTTTTATTATTATTAAGCTTAAGAAAGTTAGCTGAGAGCCAGTCTTTAATTTCAGCTAAACAACGGGACAAAGAAGGCGGTGGAAGAGAGTCAGAGGGTTTGGAAGACAGGTACAGCTGGGTATCATCAGCGTAGCAGTGAAAGTGAATACCATATTTCCTGAAAATGTGACCAAGTGGGAGTAGTTAGATAATGAATAAGAGTGGGCCCAAAACAGAACCCTGAGGAACACCAGTAGTGACTGTAGATTATCTCATTCTGAAATGCTTTAATTGAACAAACTGAGTGCGATCAGAGAGGTACGATATAAACCAGGACAGGGGTGTGCCAGTGATCCCAATAGAAACTAACCTGTCAAGGAGTATCTTGTGCGAGATGGTATCAAAGGCTGCACTCAGGTCGAGAAGGACAAGTATGGTTAATAAACCAGAGTCAGCTGCCAACAAGAAGTCATTAGTGATTTTCACAAGAGCTGTCTCTGTACTGTGGTGAGGACGGAAGCCGGATTGAAAAAGCTCAAACAGTTTATTATTGGAAAGATGTTCATGGACCTGTGTTGCAACACATTTTTCCAGGATTTTAGAGATGAATGGCAAGTTAGAAATTGGACGGTAATTATCTAGGTTGGATGGATCAGCCCCTGGTTTCTTAAGGATTGGGGTAATAATAGCAGATTTGAAAGAGGAGGGTACAGAGCCAGAAGCAAGTGAACAGTGAATAATTTTAGTAATTAAAGTAGATAATGATGGTATGCAGGCTTTGACTAAGTGAGTTGGTAAAGGGTCAAGCCAACAGGTAGTAGACTTGGATTCCCGGATGAGACCCAGTATCTCCACCTCAGTTGGTAATAAAAAAGTAGAGAGAACAGCATGTGAAGACACTTGAAGGACTGAGCAACATAAATTATGACCTGTATTACTAGCAAGTAATTGTTGGTGGATATTTTTAATCTTAGACTCAAAGAAAGTCATAAAATTGACGCATAGTGTGGTAGAATACATATCTGAAGGCAAAAGAATACTGTTGAATATCAAATGTCAAGACAAATGTTAAGTGTCCCCAACTAAGCAAGTCAAAGGCGACAGCAGCAAGTAACCCAAACTCCAACAGGTGACACCAGGTGGCAAACAGGTGGCAGATAGGTGTTAAAATGGAGAAAAAAAATCTTGGGAGAAACCAGGCTTAGTTGGGGAGCCAGTTCTCCTCTGGCGAACAGTGCTTTGTTACGATTCAGGTTGCTATCATAAGTCTGATAGGATCGCAACATTCAAAGTATTTATTCCAGTTCCATCCAGTTGAGGGTCGTATTCTTCATGCCGGTATGGACGGTCTGTTGAGGAACTGTGGCACTGGCTGTCGTGTCGATGAGGCCTTCACAATGGATGATCTAGTTAGGGTGACCAGACGTCCCGTTTTTCCCGGGACAGTCCCGTATTTCAGCTCTATTTTTAGTGTCCCGACTTATTAAGAAAAAAATAATGTTTTGTCCCGTATTTCATCTTTCAACTGGGTGATGGAGTTCTGTCACACAAGAACAGCCTAATCAATTCGTCGTAGAACAAAGTTACCATTCAATCACAATTCGTTATCGATTAGTGAAGGGATTAGCGGGATAGGCGGAATCACGCTGAATAACACAGACCGGAAGCCTCTCTCTCACGCACTCTCTCTCTTTCGTGCGATCAGTTCTCCTCGCGCCTGAATGGTCAAATGCACACATAGTTTTTCAATATGACCATCGTGTGGAGTATCTCACGTAAATACAGTCGGTTAAGTGGACGTAAACAGGTGGGTAAAAACAGGAAATGTGTCAGTAGCCTATATTACATCCATGGATTCGGTCTTAAAGGGACAGTAGCCTAATTAAATATTTGTCAGTATATTCAAATGTGAAAAAACAAGTTTAATCTCTGTCGTATTTGTTGTATTGTTTGTAACTTGTTTGTAAATTTCTTTTTATATAACAATATATAACAAATATTTATATCTACACTGCCCTCCAAAAGTTTGGAAACGCCCTAGAAAAGTGGGGTTTTGGACAATATTGGCATGAATCCTTTTTAATTTGTGATTAATTTTGCACTGGTAAGGGACAACACAAATTATAAAAACACATTTTATTACATAAACAGTTTATACATAGAAAAAAACTTAAATTTTTGATTCATCAAAATATCCAGCATTAGCAGCTATCTGACCTAAACTGGGTTCTAATTATTTCATTGTATTCTAAACTTAATTGGCAATCAATTGTTGAAGCTATTAAGGTGTGCTGACCTAAAAATCTTTTACAAACCTGGGCCAAGTTTAAACCAGTAACCAGGCATCACAGCTGGCAAAGGGGCGTGTCTGACTTTGACATGTATATACTGCCATTATTATGTAATGAAATGAAATGAACACATGAAAATTATTATTGCTGGATAATGTCGTTACTGTAATGTATTTGCACCAAAAAATTATAAGGATTTATGCTGATATCGTCCAAAACCAGACTTTTCCAGGGGTGTTTTCAAACTCTTGGAGGGCAGTGTATATATATATATATATATATATATATATATATATATATATATATATATATATATTAGTGAAATAAAATTTCTTATATCATGGTCATATTGCGCACTCGTCCCGTATTCCACCATGAGAAATCTGGTCACCCTAGATCTTGTTGACTCGATCTCTGCTGATACTTCAGGGCTGCGCTGTGGTCGTGTCAGGGCACCGGTCCTCTGTCTCATCTGGACACGGCCCAGATCCAGTTGACTACAGTAATCCTCGGGATAAACAGAAAAACTAATATTAGCGTAGATGCCATTCTTCTTCTGATGTAACGAGTACATACGGTGTTATAGGAAGTGTTCCTGGTTCCAGCTGACCTAATTTATGCAGCATAATAATCCTTTAACGGATTTGAAAATATAAATTGATAATGTGTTATGTGTATGCCTGGTTAAAGAGATGCGTTTTTAGTCTAGATTTAAACGGACAGAGTGTGTCTGCTTCCGAAGCAATGCTAGGAAGATTGTTCCAGAGTTTAGATGCCAAATAGGAGAAGGATTTACCGCCTGCGGTTGATTTTGATATTCTAAGTATTATCAGCTGGCCTGAATTCTGAGATTGCAATGAACATGAAGGACTATAATGCTTTAAGAGCTCGCTTAGGTACTGGGGAGCTAAACCATTTAGTGCTTTGTAAGTAATTAACAAGATTTTAAATTTGTGATTGATATGACCTCTCTTCGTTTACCACTACAAACTGATAATGGTCAGTTAAGTATGATTTGAAACATAACAATGCAATGCCACTAATGCCAACATAGTTTTCAAATCTATTTAAAAGAATATTGCGATCGATAGTGTCAAATGCAGCACTAAGATCCAGTAACAGTAATAGAGAGATACAACCACGATCTGATGATAAGAGCAAATCATTAGTAACTCTAATGAGAGCAGTCTCAGTACTATGGTATGGTCTAAATCCTGACTGGAAATCCTCACAGATACTATTTCTTTCTAAAAAGGAACATAGTTTTGATGAAACTGCTTTTCCAGTACTTTTGACAGAAAAGGAAGATTTGAGATCGGCCTGTAATTGACTAATTCTCTAGGATCAAGTTGTGTTTTTTTAACAAGAGGTTTAATAATAGCCAGCTTAAAAGTTTTTGGTACGTATCTTAGTGATAAAGATGAATTAACAATATTAAGAAGAGAATCTATGACCTCTGGAAGCATCTCTTTCAATAGCTTAGTCGGTATAGGGTCTAACATACATGTGGTTGATTTTGATGATTTAACAAGTTTAGACAATTCTTCCTCTCCTAAAGCAGTAAATGAATTGACTTTTCCTCAGGGATACTACTATGCACTGTCTGGCATGATACTGCAGTAGATGGTTGCATGGTTATAATTTTTTCTCTAATATTATCAATCTTGCAAGTAAAGAATTTCATAAAGTCATTACTACTGTGCTCTTTGGAAACATCAGAAGTTGAAGCTTTGTTTCTTGTTAATTTAGCCACTGTATGTATCAAATAAATACCTAGGGTTGTGTTTATTTTCTTCTATAAGTTTTGAAAAATAGGCAGATCTAGCAGTTTTTAACCCTTAGGGGACTAAGCCCTTTTTGGTCAGTTTTCTCTATTTTTACATTTCGGCTTATAAACCATATGTAATGATGATGGACCACCATGTATTTGGTATCAATGGATTCAGAAGACCCTAAGCTACAATAAGCATGCATGCAATATGTTTATAAAGGAAGTATGAGTGAAAAATTGTACAATAAACTAGAGAATTTCAAAAACGAAAATGAGATTTTTCTCATTTATTACTGAAAATCCTACCTCACACAACAATAGTGAAAAGTTTTTGACCCAAAAATATACTTTTCTAACCCTTTTCTTGACAGAAATGGGTTAATGTTCAATCAAATGTGTAAAGAACAGTTAAATAATTAACTTTATTTACAAACAGTCTTAGGCGTTTTTTTTATTTTTGGGACTAAGCCCTTTTTGGTCTGTTTTCTCTATTTTTATATTTGGGCTTATAAATCATATGTAAAGGAGATGGAACACCCTGTGTTTGGTATCTATGGATTCAGAAGACCCTAAGCTACCATAAGCATGCATGTAATGTGTTTAGAAAGGAAGTATGAGTGAAAGAAAATGTACAGTAAACTAGAGAATTTCAAAAACGAAAATTAGATTTTTGTCATTTATTACTGAAAATCACACATCACAGAATATAGAACAAAAAATATATATTTTTTCAAACTCTTTGCTTGACAGAAATGTGTTATTGTTTGATCAAATGTGTAAAGAACAATTAAATAATTAACTTTTTTTTACAAACAGCCTAGGCATGCAAGTGAGCAAAGCGAGGCCTCTCCATCGGTGTAAATTTTAATAAAACAAATCTGTAATAATGCTATATCTCTCTCGAATTTATCTCTTTGTGCTCGCTAATACTCAGATCACTCTCTGTAACACTCCGATCGCTTTCTGCTTTCTCCACCTGATGCTGATTCTCCGATCGCTTATTGATTACACCCGGCTGCCGGTCTTTTACTATAGGCCAGCGAGCTTTTACAAGGCTACAGCAGAGCTACAGAGTCCTCTGAATGGCTAGAATACATCATGGTAACCTTCCTCTGAATTTTTACATTGGTTGTTGCGTGTTGAATCTGCCTAACATAATCGTTTTCATTGGCCTGTTTACGCAGTGGTATTGCGCAATAACGGAAGCACGTTTAAAAAAGACCGCATCTCTCTAGCATTAATAGTTTTTGAGATAACTACACATTTGTAAAAGTATGCCATTTTGGGCTGTACCGCCCAATCCGTCCCTCAAGGGTTAAGGCCTTTCTGTACTCTCTCTCTCCACGAAATGCGAAATACTTCTAGTTTTGTTTTCTTCCAGCTGTGCTCCATTTTTCTGGCTGCTGTTTTAGGGCCTAGTGTGCTCATTGTACCATGGCATTGTATTAATTTCCTTAATCTTTTTTAAACGCAAAGGAGCAACTGAATCTAATGTGCTGGAAAAGACAGAGGCAATTGTTTCTGTTGCAACATCAAGGTCTTCTAAGCTGTCTGGTATGCTAAGGCGATGAAACTGATCAGGAAGATTATTTATAAAGCGATCTTTAGTGGTAGAAGTGATTTTTCTACCAAGTTTATGGCAGGGAGGCAGTTTAGCCTCTTTGACTAAATGTAGTATACACAAGACTAGATAATGATCTGAGATGTCATCACTCTGCTGCAGAATTTCAACAGCAGGTTGATTTTATTAATTATTTGTTTCTATGATATAGTTTATTTAGTACTTACAGATTAAATTATCTAAACCAGTGGTTCCCAACCTTTTTAGCCTCAAGTACCCCCACAACTCCATCAATAAGGCTCAAATACCCCTTTATCAACACTAAACAAAAATGCGGTGTTTATATTTTAATGCAGTTGTAACAATTACCTAATTTACCAATGAACCAGTTTTATTGATTACAATTCAGACTTGAAGATATTGGGAAATTTTAAATAAGAAACACAATGTAATTGTAAATGTAATTGGACATTCCAGCACTTCAAATATTATTTTGAATATGATGACAAAAAAATATTTATTCAGTCTTTAGAGATTGTCCCCATTTGTAAAACTGAAAGTTTCAAGATGTAGGAAATCCAACATTTGATTGAAAACAAATACTTTTATTTAAAAATAAATACACAAAAAATAGGCTGCCACTATAGTCAAGTCAAATTTATTTATATAGCGCTTTTACAATTGGTAATTGTTCAAAGCAGCTTTACATATTAGAAGCACAGAAAAAGGGAAGTGGTTAAAAATAAGCTGTACAACCAAGCGTGGTAATATGTAACATATACAAGATGGTGCTACATTAAGCCAATGTCGGCTGACTCCCAGGGGTGGAAAAAAACCCCTAGGAGAAAAACCCAGCGTGCTAGCACTGGGAAAAAAGTCCTAGGAGGGAAAAAACCCTTGGAAGATATATAATATATGTAAATGGATATGGAGATCAAAATCTGAATTTACATTTTTATTATAGAGATTAAAAATAGATTATATATAAATATATGTAAGCGGATATGGGGATTAAAAATCTGAATTATAGATGCAGCCAGAACTGGGTCTGTAGGCCCATTGTCTCCTGGGCTACGTTGTAGTCAGGTCCAGACACAGGTTCTCCATCTGATCTGGATACGGCCTGAATCCAGCACCCGGCAAACCTCAGGATAAGCAGAGAGACAGATATTAGCGTAGATGCCATTCTTATTCTGATGTACAGGTATATCTAGTGTTATAGGAAATGTTCTCGGTTCCGGCCGACCTAATTATTGCAGCGTAACAATCCTTTAACGGATTTGAAAAATGTTAATGTATTGATAATGTGTTATGTGTATGCAAGAGCAAAGAGATGTGTTTTTAGTCTAGATTTAAACTGACAGAGTGTGTCTGCTTCCCGAACAATGCTAGGAAGATTGTTCCAGAGTTTAGGTGCTAAATAGGAAAAGGATCTGCCGCCTTCAGTTGATTTTGATATTCTGGGTATTATCAACTGGCCTGAATTCTGAGATCGCAATAAACGTGAAGGACTATAATGCATTAAGAGCTCACTTAGGTACTGGGGAGCTAAACCATTTAGAGCTTTATAAGTAAGTAGCAATATTTTAAAATCTATACAATGTTTAATAGGGAGCCAATGTAATGTTGACAGAACTGGGCTAATATGGTCATACTTTCTGGTTCTAGTAAGAGCTCTAGCTGCCGCATTTTGGACCAACTGTAGTTTGTTTAAAAGCCGAGCAGAACAACCACCCAGTAGAGCGTTACAATAATCTAGTCTTGAGGTCATGAATGCATGAACCAACTGTTCCGCATTTGTCATTGAGAGCATATGTCGTAATTTAGATATATTTTTTAGATGGAAGAAGGCGGTTTTACAGATACTAGAAACATGACTTTCAAATGAAAGATTGGTATCAAAGAGCACACCCAGGTTCCTAACTGAGGACGAAGATTTAATGGAGCACCCGTAAAGTGTTAGAGAGTATTCAAGGTTTTTTTGTGAGGAAGTTTTTGGTCCAAAGATTAGGATATCAGTTTTTTCTGAATTTAATAATAAGAAATTTCTTGTCATCCAGTTTTTAATGTCAGCTATGCATTCTGTTAGTTTTGTAAATTTGTAGGTTTCGTCAGGGCGCGAGGAAATATAGAGCTGAGTATCGTCAGCGTAGCAGTGAAAACTAACACCATGCTTCCTAATTATCTCTCCTAAGGGCAGCATGTACAGAGTGAAAAGCAACGGTCCTAGTACTGAGCCTTGTGGTACTCCATATTGAACCTGTGATCGATACGACATCTCTTCATTAACTACTACAGACTGATAACGGTCAGATAAGTACGATTTGAACCATGCCAAAGCAATTGCACTAATGCCAATATAGTTTTCAAGTCTTTTTAAAAGAATGTTATAATCCATAGTGTCAAAAGCAGCACTGAGATCTAATAACACTAATAGAGAAATACAGCCACGATCGGACGATAAGAGTAGATCGTTTGTAACTCTAACGAGAGCAGTCTCAGTACTATGGTTTGGTCTAAATCCTGACTGGAAATCCTCACAGATTCCATTTCTTTCTAAAAAGGAACTCAGTTGTGTTGAAACTGCCTTTTCTAGTATCTTTGACAGAAAAGGTAGATTCGAGATTGGCCTGTAATTTACTAAATCTCTCGGATCTAGTTGAGGTTTTTTAATAAGAGGTTTAATAATAGCCTGCTTAAAGGTTTTTGGCACGTATCCTAGTGTTAAGGAAGAATTAAATATATCAAGAAGTGGACCTACGACCTCTGGAAGCATTTCTTTCAGTAGTTTAGTCGGCATTGGGTCTAACATACATGTTGTTGATTTTGATGATTTGATAAGTTTAGATAATTCTTCTTCTCCTATAGTGGCAAATGATTCTAGTTTTACCTCAGGGACACTACAGTGCACTGTCTGAAGCGAAACTGTAGACGGTTGCATGTTTTTAATTTTCTCTCTAATATTATCAATCTTACAAGTAAAGAAGTTCATAAAGTCATTACTGCTGTGCTCTATGGAAACGTCAGCAGTTGAATCTCTGTTTCTAGTTAATTTAGCCACTGTGTCAAATAAATACCTATGATTATGTTTGTTTTATATTAAGAGATTTGAAAAATAAGTAGATCTAGCATTTCTTATAGCCGTTCTGTACTCAATCATTTTTTCTTTCCACGAAGGCGAAAAACTTCTAGTTTTGTTTTCTTCCAACTACGTTCAGCTTTTCTAACAGCTCGTTAACAGCTATAACCGGCAGTAGATAAGCACTTATTGCCTTATAAAGTTAAGCACTTTATGCACTAAAGTAGGAAAAGTCAAATTCTTTCAAATCTTTAAATTACAATGTGTCTACTACCCTTTTTATGAGAGGATTTGTGAGCATAGGACTTATTAAACTGGCACTAAAAAGAAACTTATTCAATGTTTTGAGGGATATTGAGCTGAGTTTAACAAACAATTCTGATTGGCCATTATTTTCAACAGTAAAGCATGTGCTTGGCTACAATACTCAATGCTGCAAAATCATGTTGTAAATAGACACATTTGCAGCGATTAATGCGCAAGGTTGGGGTGAAGCTGGGGCGACTGAATGCACTCAGCAAGTCTATTACACTTAAGCGACAGGGGACATTAAAACACTCAATGTACTAAGTGATATCAACAGACCAAACTTAGTAGCTAAACATCATACTAATAAAGTCTACTACAGAAAAGCAGTTGAGCCCAGAATATAATCGCAATTCATTTAATTACACGTTTTCCTCCCATAGAAAACCGTTATAAAGAAAAAGCTTAACGTCGCTTAATGTAGCCTACTGAGTGATCAAAGATCAAATTCTGCACAAAACAATTATTCTATATAGCTTTCTTTATTAATATAGTGTTGACTAAGTTTGGTCTTTTAATGTCACTGTCTAACATCCACTGTCTAATCCTCGTTAAGCGTTTTCTTTATGGGAGGAAAATGCTTAACGTAATTAAACGTGTTGCGTTCATATTCTAGGCTCATCTGCTTTTCTGTACAAGTTATGTGTTTTAGATTGTCCCAGTGACAGGAATGAACAAACCAAGCAAAATCTCAATCTTTTTCATACCCCCGGTTGGGAATCACTGATCTAAACGTGTAAAATACTGCAGTCACATACAACCACTGGTTTATGACAGCTTTATTTTCGATACAGTTCTTAATACAGCTTATTTTATATAGTATTTACCATGCCTAACAATATATTTAACAAACATTAGAAGTATTAAAAGTAAAAATGATACATTTAGGTCTAAAAGTTATTCATGTGTAATCAAAAGTCGTGTCCCCTTTCCACCGTAACGATGTTGCTTCTCCTGCCAGAGATGGGCTCGCGTTCGGCGGCGGAACTCATTTCAGACCACCGCCCTCCATCTCACCCATAGCCGAAAGATGCTTTAGCTGCTTCCATAACCTGGCCATAAACAATCAGTGCACAAATGCTGTATCACATGCCTGGGCTTAAAATACGGTGAGGTGGCATTTGTGGATGAGTCATGTACCCATTGTGGGCAGATGACCATCTTGGAGTTGCGATCTAGACTCCAGCTTCTGCAAAGGGGTGGAGTCCCAGTTCCGTTGCCTCGATCCAATCCTCAGAGGGTTGCTTCGGGCAGAGGTCCTGGTGATCTGAGGATTACGGTGAGCACGCTTCCTTTGGGGAACCAACTCTCTAGGAACCCTCATCCCTCCTGCACTCCGCAGCCAGTAGAGCTGCTGGGGGAATGCAGTGGACCACCCCAGAGGTGTGTACCATCCTTCGGGGCTCCCCAGGATGACAGGATGTGAGCCTGAAACTTCTGGGAAAGATGATTCGGCGCAGCTGCCTCCTTCTGGAGTGACAATTGTGCCCAATTTGGACCCAGAAATGATGGCTATGCTTTCCCGGGCCGCCAACAGGGTCGGGCTTGTGTGGAATACTCCACCGTGTCCCGAACCCTCAAGGCTGGATGATTGGTATCTCGGGGTGGCAAGGGAGATGGTGACCGCACCACTCCCTTCCCTGGAGGAGGGCCAGGTGGAGAATCTTTTGTTCATGTCTGTTTGTGTTCCACCCCCACCCAAATTTTCAATAAAAGAGCAGTTTCCTTCATCTCCGGGCCTGAAGAGGGCTCGGAGAGCAGTGGGAGGGCAAGCACCTCACCACTCTCATCCCCAAAGCCTTGACTGCTCCCTCTGTCCACCCGTGGAACCAGGTAAGTGTTGCCCAGCACACTGTGATGCCGCTTCGGGCCGCCTCGCAAAGAGAGCCCCCCGAGCCGTGTCCCTGTGTTCCACCTCGCTGCCCCACTGCGGGTACGCCGGTGGTCCCTTTGGTCCTGCTTGTATGGTCTCTGCGAGCCTGGTTAACGCTCCTCAGCCCGTCTCGCTGGCTCATTCAAACCATCAGGCTCGGCTATGCGATTCAGTTCGCCCGGCGTCCCCACAAGTTCAGGGGCGTCCTCTTCATTACAGTGAAAGTTGTTGATGCCCCTGTCTCACGTGTGGAGATCGCAGTCCTACTGGCGAAGGACGAGATAGAGCCGGTCCCTACAGCCGATATGAGGTCAGTGAGTTCTACAGTCCCTACTTCATTGTACCCAAGAAGAGCGGTGGGTTACGACCTATCCTGGATCTGCGAGTCTTGAATTGGAGCCTTCACAAGCTACCGTTCACGGTGCTCACGCAGAAATGCATTTTCGAATACATCCGTCCCCAGGATTGGTTTGCAGCGATCGACCTGAAGGATGCGTACTTTCATGTCTCGATTCTTCCGCGACACAGGCCATTCCTGCAGTTCGCGTTCGAAGGACGAGCATATCAGTACAGAGTCCTACCCTTCGGGCTGGCCCTGTCTCCCCGCATCTTCACGAAAGTCATGGAGAAAGCCCTTGTTTCCATGAGAGAACAGGGTGTTCGCATCCTCAACTATCTCGACAACTGGCTCATTCTAGCACAGTCTCGGGATCAGTTGTGCGAACACAGGGATTTGGTGCTCAGACACCTCAGTCAGTTGGGGCTTCGGGTCTGACTGAGGTACGCCTTGCTCTAAGCCACCTCAAAGGGCCACTACGGGGCAAGCATGTACTGGTCCATACCGACAACACTACGACCGTTGCGTACATCAACCGTCAAGGTGGTCTACGCTTCTGTCGCATGTCGCAACTCGCCCGCCATCTCCTCCTGTGGAGTTGAAGCATCTGAGGTCGCTTTGTGCCATTCATGTCCCCAGTGTGCTCAACCGTGCGGCTGATGAGCTCTCAGAGAGGTAGACCTGTTTGCCTCACCAGAAACCTCTCACTGGCTGTTGTTTTACTCTCTGACCGAGGGAACACTCGGGACAGACGCAAATACCTACGCAACCCGGGGCTTGCGCAAATATGCGTTTCACTCAGTGAGCCTACTTGCACAGACACTGTGCAAAGTCAGGGAGGACGAGGAGCAGGTCCTGTTAGTTGCGCCCTATTGGCCCAACCGGACCTGGTTCCCAGAACTCTCACTCCTCGCGACGGCCCCTCCCTGGCCCAATCCTCTGAGGAAGGACCTTCTTTCTCAGAGACGGGGCACTCTTTGGCACCCACGTCCAGAACTCTGGAAATTCCATGTCTGGTCCCTGGACGGGACCTGGAAGTTCTAGGTGACTTACCCCCCGAGGTATTTAACACCATCACTTCGGCACGTGCACTGTCTACAAGACGTGCTTACGCCTCTAAGTGGAACCTGTTCGTCAAGTGGTGTTCTTCTCGCCGAGAAGACCCCTGAAGATGCTCGATCAGAGTCGTGCTGTCCTTCTTGCAGCAAGTGTTGGAGCGTAGGCTGTCCCCCTCCACCCTCAAAGTCCACACTGCTGCTATCTCCGCTTACCACGACCACATAGATGGCAAAACTGTTGGTCAGCACGACCTGGTCGTCAGGTTCCTTAGGGAGGCGAGACAGTTAAATCCTCCTCAACCTCCCTCCATACCCTCTTGGGACTTTGCTCTGGTGCTTCGAGCACTTCAGATTGCTCCCTTTGAGTCCTTGCAATCAGCAGACTTAAAGATTCTGTCTATGAAGACTTTGCTGCTGGTGGCATTGGCCTCCATCAAGAGGGTAGGGGACCTGCAGTCATTTTCGGTCGACGAATCGTGCCTAGAGTTCGGGCCGGGTGACAGCCATGTGGTACTGAGACCCCGGCCTGGCTATGTGCCCAAGGTTCCTACCACTCCCTTCAGGGACCAGGTAGTGAGCCTGCAAGCGCTGCCCTCTGAGGAGGCAGACCCAGCCCTGGCTTTGCTCTGTCTAGTTCGGCTTACCAAGCTCAGGGCGTGCCCTGCCCACTCAGGTTGCATGCTCACTCCATGAGAGGGCGCTGGCTTGTGGTGCCTCGCTAACAGACATTTGTAGAGCTGCGGGCTGGGCGACACCTAACACGTTCGCTAGATACTATAGCCTTCGTGTTAAGCCGGTCTCCTCCCGTGTTCTCGCCTCAGGTCAGAGGCACGAAGAGGCCCCGGCTTGGTGTCGGCTTGCTGCGCTACATGCGCTCTTTTGCTCCAGACAGTCCTCATGGGCAGACCCTGTTGAGTCCTCCAGTTACCCTTCGTCAGCCGATGTGGCGGAGCGTCTGGCGCCAGGCCTATACTCCGTTGCATCCTTGAGAACCGGATTTAGGCTGGGTTCTATATGTGTGACCCTACGGGGATCCCATATGGTTTTTTCCATGGTTGCTCCTAAACGAAGCCTGTGTCTTTCCCTCTGGGAGAACCCATCTCTCATATAACCCATATGTTGTACAACCTACAAGATTAGTCCATATGTACTTCTCCACATAACTCCTTCGGGGAAGGATGTGGCTTCCGCAGCGTTCCTTTTCTAACGAAAGGTTATGCTTTCCCAGCGTTATCCAATAGTCTCACTGAATGGGTTTGGGAACAGCAGTGATCGACCCTCTCTGTGTTTTAGCCCTGTCCCACCATCCTCAGGCAAGGGGGTTCAGGTGGCTTACAACAGAGCGCTGGAAGAGGGCAGCTCCTGTGGCGCTTTGGTAGGGATTCCTATTCGTCGGTCTGTCTGACGTACGTCAAACGTGACCGACTGAATGGGAACGTCTCGGTTACAAAGGTAACCCTCGTTTCCTGAAGGAGGGAACGGAGACGTACGTCCCATTGCCACAGTCATTGTCCTGCTGATGCTGCCGCCTGCTTGGTTCGGCTCCTCAGTGAAAACCTGAAGATGCAACGCACCTGCTGCTCATTATATACCCGCGCTGCGAGGCGAGCAGCTTCATTTTCTGTCACTTTAAAGCAGTGGTCGCCAACCCGTCGATCGCGATCGACCGGTCGATCTTTATCACTGTTCCAGTAGCTCGCGAAAATAACTGAAATATGAGTACAAAAATAGCCTACATTACATTACATTTCTCCAGTCTTTGTACTGTATTTTTGTATTTATTTTTCTGTTATTTTTGGGAGCTACTGGGACAGTGATAAAGATAAATAGCCCACATTATGTCTGAGTCTGTAAAACGGCCGTAAACAAAGGGCCAGAGACGCTGAAGATGGACGCAAAGAGGAGAAAATTCTGTAGCAGGCAGAGCAGCTCACTGTTCACCATGCTCGAAATATAGGAAGAAAATATAAATATTGAATTAGGGGTGAAGGGTTATATGAATGCATCTCTAAAAGGAATTACTGTCTTCTGGCAACAGCATTTTATTTTCATCTTACCTCCGAATAAAGTAGCTAATTATTAGCACAGTTCAGCTTTGTTTACAGCGGTAACCAAGGAAACGCTGTATCACTGCTGCTCCATAAGCGCCACCTGCTGTCAGAGAGTGAATCTGCGTCTCATTCAGCCTGCTGTTTTTGTTTCATGCTTTTTTGTGTAGCATATAGTTTCACAAAGATAAAGTCAGACCATTCTGTTTTTGCTTTAAATCTTGAAATTAAATCTCAATTAATTCAAATAAAAAACAACTGCTCATGCAATGTGATAGAATCTTTGTTTGGATTGTGATTAAAAAGCAGTGGTTCCCTCTAATTTGAAATGGCTATGTATTTTTGTTTATAATAATAATAATAATAATAATAAATATCTGCAACCAGAATCAGAATCAGCCAATTTGCTTGTAAAAATAAATAAATCAGAATCTAAATTGGCCACTAACTAAATACAGTCTGGGCTGTCTTTTTCTATCAAGTAGATCTTGTCTTTCATAAAGGTCGAGGTCAGGGATCTTGGGCTTAAAAAGGTTGGTGCTTTAAAGGATTAGTTCACTTTCAAATAAAATGTTCCTGCTAATTTACTCACCCCATATCATCCAAGATGTTCATGTCTTTCTCTCTTCAATCGAAAAGAAATGAAGGTTTTTGATGAAAACATTCCAGGATTTTTCTCCTTATAGTGGACTTCAATGGCCTTCAAACAGATGAAGGTCAAAATTACAGTTTCAGTGCAGCTTCAAAGAGCTTTAAACGATATCAGACGAGGAATAAGAGTCTTATCTAGAGAAACCATCGGCCATTTTCAAAAACAATACAACTGTATATGCTTTATAAACATAAATGATTGCCTTGCACATGCTTCCGCTTCAAAAACCTTCCGCTGTATGTCCTACGCCTTCCCTATTCTACTTATGGAAAAAAACTGAACAGGCGGCACGTTCCTTCCGTAATTTGGTGTGTGAATGTTTGGTTTTTATTGGCAAGGATTGTGACACCAGTGACAAATACATCACAAAATAGTTATGAAAATCTTTCGCACTAGTATTAAACGGTGTAACATTATACATTTAAATGAATCATGTGGGAAAATCCATTTAAACGTAAATTAAGAACTTCAACGTGGTGAGAAAATCCTCTCTGAACTTTCACCTATATTACAACATTACTGTTTTATGGACTTTAAAGATTGTTGACTGTTTTAAATAATTTTTATGGCTGAAAAGTTCATAAAATGTTTATGAGCTGTGAAAAACTGCTTATGAAAAGAACAGACAAGTAGTGCTTTATGAGGATGTGTGTTCACATGTTCAGACAAAAAACTAGAAGTCGTGTGACCTATATTTAAATTCAGGACATTAAATATTGGTTCAGTCTTTGTCTGATAACAAAATTCTCTGAAAACAAACAGAGCATATTGTCTTATATTTATCTATGATCAACTTGATATTTAAAAAAAAAAAAAAATCATTTATTTGTTTCACATTTGGTTATGTTGTAGCCTTATGCTAAAATTTCACATGACAAAGCATTATGAGAAAGCACTAAAATATCACATTGCGTAAATATTCAGACCCTTAAATCAGTACTTCATTGACGCACCTTTGGCGGTGATTACGGCCTTGAGTCTCTTTGAGTTTGATGTGACAAGCTTTATACACCTGGATTTGGGGATTTTCTGCAATTTCTCTCTACAGATCCTCTTGTCAGGTTGGACAACCATTTTCAGAGCACTAGGAAGAGTTCTGATCATCCCAAACTTCTTCCTTTTAAGACTTATAGAGGCCACTGTGCTCTTGTGAACCACAGAATTTTTTGTAGTCTTTCCCAGATCTGTGCCTCGACACAATCCTGTCTCTGAGCTCTGCAGTAAGTTCCTTTGACTTCATGACTTGATTTTCCCTCTTATATGCCCTTTTTTTAGCTGTTAGGTCTTACAGATCTGTGTAGAAACATTTCAAAGATGAGTAATGTGATGCACCTGAGATACTGTTCAAATGTCATAGCAAAGTGTCGGAATACATACATTTAGGTGATTTTTCAGTTCTTTTTCTTTTTAACACATTTGCAAAGTGAAATCTGTTTTTTTCTTTGTCATTATGTGAGTGCAGATTGATGTAATAAAATAACTGAAAGCATTTAAGCATACGGTTACATTATAAAATGTGCCATATTTCCTCTGCATTTGAAGGCACAATATGTAATTTTGAGAGAGACAAGGGCAACACACGGTTTGAGAGCAGTGGAGCTTTTATAATCCTGCAGACGACTCTTTTTCCTCTTCTTCCCATCAAGCGTATCCGAGATTTAAACAATAAGACTTACTGTGTTGAGCAACAGTATATAACAATGATTAGTTTTCTGTCGATTAATGTATCCAAACAGTTGCTCATCTATCTTACAAAACACATATTAAAGCATCTTTGGTGTTTCCATAGTTTCTACAAAATAAAAAAATCAAGGGTGAAAAAATGAAAATCAAGGGTAACACGAGTGACAAGTGTAATATACATAATCCACAGATAAGATATATAGTGTCTGATATAGAGCTGCAACGCAATTGACTTTGAGAAAATGCATGTGTTTCCATTATGAATAACCATCAAAAAACAATTACTGGCAGGAACTAAAGATGCCATGACCTACATACTCAAGATGTTGAATGAGGGCTCCACCTGGTGACTGACAACAGGGTTCACAGACAGACCCAGGGTGTGTGTTGATCAGATGAGTCTTCTTCGCTTGGACGGCCCTATTGTGTCAAAATCATTCCAGTGCACTTAAACATCCATTCCCTAAAATCTCACAGTGTATTACAAGAGCAAAAGCCAGTGATTCCAGACTCCTCACTGTGTTCGCTTACCAGAAATGTCATGTTTTTCTTCACCTGTGTTCTCCAGAGGTGACAGAAACAGAGAAGCACATATCCATAAAGAAGCTTTAACATCCATGGAATCTTTCCATTAGACAAAATCTTTATAGTGGAAAAGAGTTTTCCTTCAAACTAATAAAAAATAGTTCCTTTAATAAAAGTTTCTTTGGGAAACCCACAATTTAATATTAATTCAGTCACATTCACACAGCAGCAGAATATGGTTGTCAGTCCTGTATTTGAGTTGAAATTATTTCATTCTAAGAAAAATAGTCCATTACAGTGCAACAAAACAGTGCAATGCTTTAATATTAAAGTGTTAATATATGTATTTTTTATTAATCTTCAATCTAAGGTACTTGTCTGCTTCTGCTTTAAGTTCTCTCTCTCATCCATATATATAAGGTTAATTTACTGTAAGTAATTAAATGTAATGTTATACACACATTATGGGTAAAAAACATTTTTAATGTTTCTGAAAGAAGACTCTGCTGCATTTATTTGTTCAAAAATACAGTAAAACAGCGAAATATTATTCCAATGTAAAAGTGTTTTCTATGTGGATATATAGTAAAGTGTAATTTATTATTTTTGTATTTATTATTAATTTTCCATAATAATACATGGTGTTAGAAGCTACATCTCATTTCGAAGGCTGTGTCCTCCGGAGGTTTCATTTAAAGGCTGCATAGAGGTGATATAATTTAAGAAAAGTAACATTGCAAAGTAAGAAAGAAACTACAGTATTTTACACCTTGCTGATACCTTGCTCCTCCATGGAGTCAAGCAGGGCTGACAACACTGGAGAGAAGTCACTACATTGGTGAAGATTGTATACTGGAGTGAAGTGTGTGTAACGCGATATTCTGTTTGTTTATTTTCTGGCATTATCAAATAAAGCACGAGCGACCAGCGGAGCGACCAGGTGCCTCACTTCCAGGTGATCGTGCAGGCACAACAGGAGGACCGTGAGAGGTTCCAGAGCTGGATGGACCGGGAGGTTCGGGCAGAAGCCGCAAGCCACCAAACTACACCTCCCCACCTGCTGCTAAACAAAATGGGGGCCCAGGATGACTCAGAAGTCTTCCTGGACCTGTTTGAGAAGACAGCGGAAGCCGGGGGGTGGCCCAGGGAACAATGGCTGGTGCGCCTCATACCTCTGCTGTCCAGCGAGGCGCAGGTGGCTGCTGGTCTTTGACAACCTAAAGAGAGCCATCATTCAGCGGGTTGGCCGAAGCCCAGAACAACATTGTCACTCTCGCCCAGCTCCAGCGTCCGACCTTTTGTGATGGCGCAACAGCTCCGGGACTCATGCCGCAAATGGCTATTGGCTGAGGGAGGCAACGTGAACACCATCATTGACCATGTGGTGCTGGAGCAGTTCATAACTCATCTGCCAAGGAAGACGGCAGAGGGGGTCCAGTGCCACTGGCTGACGTCGCTGGACTCAGCCATCCAACTGGCGGTGGATCAGATGGTGGCGTGCCCTGGCGTCGGCGGATCTCTTCCAGCAGTCTCTCTCTCCTCCCCTTTTTTTCTCCCTCTCCCTCTCCTTCTAGACCTGTCCCTTTAACCAGGTCCCGTCTGCCCGGTTCTCCTCGAGTCCCACCCTGAGGGTGGGGTGGCTCAGCTCAGGATTATGCTGCTGCTCCTAGAGCTCTGCCCAGGGGAGCGGGGCTGACCATGACGGCGACCGATACTGCGTCTGCTTCCCCGCTCTCTCCATGCCAATTGCTTAACCCACTTCCTGCCACTAGGGCGGCCGGTAGGCCTGGGTCAGCCTGTTGGCATTGTGGGGACCCGGACCATTTTATTGACAGGTGACCTATGATGGAGGTGGGGACTTTGATCCAGGTCACAGACGTCCCGCAGGTTGCCCCCGATCAGGCTGGCCGGTACCAAATACCTGTGAGTATCAAGGGGGGTACTTATCAGGCTCTGGTGGATTCAGTATGTAACCAAACCTCTATCCATCAAAGTCTGATTCAGCCCGGGGCATTGGATACAAGCCCCATGGTTCAGGTACGGTGTGTGCACAGGGACGTGGTGAAATATCCTTTAATGTCGGCTGTTATCCAATTTAAGGGAAAAAAGCATAGTGTAGAGGTTGCTGTTAACCTGCACCTCTGACATCTGCTAATTCTACTACTAATTGGCCTGCTTTTAGTGAATTATTGGGATGCTTATGTGCGGATGTCTCTTGTGAAACCAAAAAGCTGGGAAGGAGGGCGCTTGTGCAGTTGGGAGAGGCTGAATGGGGACCACTGAGATCTGATCCAGAGGAAGCGAGTGATATCGAGAGGCTAGTCCTCTCGGAGCACGATGATTTTCCTCTGGAACAGTCTCCGGATGAGTCATTAAAACATGTGTTTGAACAGGTCCGTTATATCGATGGTCAACCTCTCCAGCCTGCTCGTGCACTTTCCTATCCCTATTTTGTGATTATAAAAGACTGGTTGTATCGAGTGACACAAGACACTCAGACAAAGGAAGATACAACGCAATTATTGGTACCAAAAAGCTGTCGGGAAATGCTTTTCCAGGCGGCTCATTGTAATCCTATGGCTGGACATTTAGGGCAAACAACAACACTAAATCATCTCATGACCCGATTTTTTTGGCCGGGCATTCACGAGAATGTGCGCAGGTGGTGTGCGACTTGTCATGAATGCCAGCTGGTAAATCCACCGGCCACCCCAAAAGCGCCGTTGCGCCCCCTTCCATTAATGCAGGTCCCCTTCAAAAGAATTGGGATGGACCTCATTGGGCCATTGGAACAATCAGCAAGAGGGCATCGTTTTGCATTAGTGCTGGTGGACTATGCAACACGATATCCCGAGGCAGTGCCGCTCCGCAGCATCTCCGCTTAGAGTGTTGCGGATGCGCTGTTTCATTTGATCTCCCGAGTGATTCCGAAAAGAGATCCTCACTGATCAGGGCACGGCGTTTATGTCACGAACGTTATGTGAACTATGTGAACTGAATTATTGGGCATTAAACAGATTCGTAACAGCGTCTTACACCCAAAAACTGATGGGCTGGCCGAATGTTTTAATCACACGTTGAAGACCATGATTCGTAAGTTCGTTCACGAAGACGGCAAAAATTGGGACAAATGGTTGGAACCCCTCTTGTTCGCTGTGCGCGTGGTCCCGCAAGCCTCCACGGGGTTTTCCCCATTTGAGCTTCTTTATGGACGTCAGCCCCGAGGGGTTTTAGATGTCCTGAGAGAAACTTGGGAGGAACGACCTTCGCAAAGTAAAAATGAAATTCAGTATGTACTGGAACTGAGAACAAAACTCCACACTTTGGAGTGGCTATTTATACAGAATTTGTTACAGGCCCAGGACAAACAAAGCCGGCTGTATAACAGGGGGACCAATTTACATAAATTTTTACCGCGAGATAAAGTATAAAGTGCTTGTATTACTTCCAAAGTCGAGCTCTAAATTTCTTGCAAAGTGGCAAGGACCGTTTGAGGTCACACGGCAACTCGGGGATCTCGATTATGAGGTAGTGCGATCAGATAGGAGAGGGGGACATCAAATTTACCACCTCAACCTCCTAAAGAAATGGAGCGTGGCGGAGTCAGTGATGCTGGTGATGGTAGTGAGTGGAGAGGATGATCGGAAGTGAACACTAAAACTCAATCTCTCACTCTGGCCCCGGGAGGTGATCACCTCTCGCCCTCCCAGCTCAGTGACTTGGCCAGGTTGCAAGCAGAATTTGCTGATGTGTTCTCCCCCCTACCCAATTGAACTAATCTCATTCAGCACCATATCGAGACCGAGCCTGGTATGGTGGTGCGCAGCCGGTGGTGGTATGGTGGTGCGCAGAAAAAGGGGGTTCAGACGGAATTGTAAGCGATGCTCGAGATGGGGGTAATAGAAGATTCGAACAGCGATTGGGCGAGCCCGATAGTTTTAGTGCCTAAAACGGACGGCTCGGTTCGATTCTGTGTGGATTATCACAAAGTAAATGCTGTGTCGATATTCGACGCATATCCAATGCCGCGGGTGGACAAATTGCTTGATCGGCTAGGTACAGCTCTGTTTTATTTGATACTGGATTTAACGAAAGGATATTGACAGATCCCGTTATCGCCGGTATCCAAAGAAAAGACAGCCTTCACAACGCCGTTTGGATTGCACCAATTTGTTACACTTCTGTTCGGGTTGTTTGGGGCACCGGCCACTTTTCAGCGACTCATGGACCGTATTCTCGATCCACATTCTGCATATGCCGCTGCCTATTTAGATGCCATTATCATCTATATTAATGATTGGCAGCGGCATATGGAGCATTTGAGGGCGGTTCTGCGAGCGCTGAGAAGGGCTGGACTCACAGCCAACCCGAAGAAGTGTGCGGTTGGGCACGTGGAGGTCCGGTATCTGGGTTTCCATTTGGGTCACAGAAAAGTGCGTCCCCAAATTAATAAGACGGCAGCAGTTGCAACTTGTCTGAGACCTAAGACCAAAAAGGAGGTGAGACAGTTCCTGGGGCTGGCGGGATATTATAGAAGGTTTGTGCCTAATTATTCAGATCTCACCAGCCCGCTGACTGATCTCACTAAAAAGGAAGCGCCAGATCCGGTTCAGTTGACGGAGCTGTGTCAGCAGGCTTTTGCTCAAGTGAAGGCTGCTCTATGTGGCGGGCCGCTTCTGCACTCTCCTGACTTTTCTCTCGCCTTTTTATTGCAGACTGACGCATTGGACAGGGGGCTGGGTGCTGTCCTGTCCGAGGAGGTGGAGGGAGAGGAACGGCCGGTGCTGTATATTAGTCTTAAGCTCTCAAAGAGAGAGACTAAATAAGGCACCATAGAGAAGGAGTGTTTGGCCATCAGGTGGGCCGTTCTCACAATTCGTTATTATCTCCTGGGATGGGAGTTCACCCTCTGTTCAGACCACGCCCCTCTGCAGTGGCTCCACCGCATGAAGGATACCAATGTGCGGATCACTCGTTGGTATCTAGCATTACAGCCCTTTAAATTCCAAGTGGTCCACAGGCCGGGTGCACAGATGCTGTGGCTGACTTCCTCTCCAGAAATGGGGGGGCTGCAGGCCGGACAGCTCCCCGGCCTGAGTCGGGCGGTGGGGGAGGCATGGTTCTGCGAGGTTTGCAACGGGAGAGAGAGTTGGGAAATAAGCGGTGAGTAAGTGGGTTAAGTACAGATGACAAACACCTGTGTCTTGTTTCAGTAATTGGTGTGGAGAGCACATAAAGGCCAGCTGGAAGTGAGACGCAGAGAGAGAGAGACAGACTGAGGACTCGTGCAGGGCTGACGACACTGGAGAGAAGTCACTACGTTGGCGAAGATTGTATACTGGAGTGAAGCCTGTGTAACGCGATATTCTGTTTGTTTATTTTCTGGCATTATCAAATAAAGCACGAGTCTCGGTCAAGCCGACCATGTCATCTTCCTTCCTACAACCTTGAACTTTGTTTCAGGGGTCGTCTCATTGTTGCCCATCTACTGGACCTGTTGGTAATTTCATTATCACAAAAGCAGCTGAAACTGATTAACAAACCCCTCTGCTACTTAACTGACCAGATCAATATCCCACGAGTTTAACTGACTTGATGGTATTCTCTGATGAAAAGTGTTCCTAGCAGTGTATATATAAAGTTTCGCATTCCACTGCATTCCAAATTTGATGTGTGACCAGTCGATGCATCACAGCGTGACCCATTGTCTGAATTAAAAGAAAGCATATTTTTGCAGTACATTGTAAATTTTGACATTTTGAATGTATTACTTTTTGTTATATGTTGAATTCATGTTTATAAAAAAGATGCCGCAGAGTGTGAAGACCTTTAAAATGTCCGTAGAAATTTTGTGTGCTCAAAGTCAAGTGTGACCACGGCTTAATCTTGAAAGTGCCCTAGTTATTGGCGATTCTATTACACATAATATAAAAATAGAGACACCAGCCACCATAGTCACGTGTTTGCCGGGAGCCAGAGCACCTGACATCAAAGCAAATTTAAAAGTGCTGGCTGATGCTAATCGTAAATACTCTAAAATTATAATTCACGTCGGAACTAATGATATTCGACTTTGCCAGTCAAAGATCACTAAAATTAACACTGAAGAGGTGTGTGAACTTGCAAATTCAATGTCAGCAGAAGTAATTTGTTCTGGCCCTCTTCCTGTTCATCGGAGTGATGAGATAGTTAGCAGATTATCATCACTCAATGGCTGGCTGTCTAAGTGGTGTCCACAGAATAATATAGGTTTCATAGAGAATTAAAAAAGTTTTTGGGGCAGACCTGACCTGTTGAAAAGAGATGGTATTCATCCGTCTCGGGATGGTGCTGCTCTTCTCTCTAGTAATATGGCACATAGTCTTAGAGCTGAAACATGACAAACTGCGGCCCAGGACAGGAAGCAGACAGACTGGCTAAACCGACCATCTGCTAGCTGCCTCACGTTACAGAAGTCAGATAAATCCCAACACATAGAAACTCTCACACCTAGATATTATCACATGGAGACTGTCTATACCCCGAATTAGTAAAAACATTTAACAATTAAAAATTTAATTGATGTTTAACAAATAAAAAAATAGAGATAATACTGATAAACAACTGATAAAGCTTGTGTTGTTAAATATTAGATCCCTTTCTTCAAAATAACTTATTGTAAATGATATTATCACAGACAATAATCTACTGTAGATGTGCTGTGTTTGGCTTAACCGGACAATTACATTACTTTAAATGAATCTAGCCCTCAAGGTTACGATTATCAACACAATCCTCTTCAGAAAGGCAAAGGGGGAGGTGTTGCTTTAATTTATTGTAATACAGTATATAGTGAAAACATGACTGGGCCCAAAATGGATCCTTATGGGACCCTACAGGCAATGGATGCTGGAGAAGAAAACTAATTACCAATCTTCTCTGTAAAAGATCTTTGCTCCAGGTAAGAGGCTGTAAGGCTTGATTTTCCTGCTAAACAAAAACTGAGATCAAGCATCCTGTAATAAAGCAATAAAGTGTATCTGGAGAGAAGATCTTAAAAGAATAGCACAGGACAACGCCTTGCCCCCACACATCTACAGTATATACACATATACTGTATATATACACATATACTGTACACATATACAACGCCTTAGTATATGTAGAAGAGCATCATTGAGGACATCAGGTGCACATTTACTGAAGTGTGCTCCTCCATTACTGAATCCTGAAACAAGCAGTTTATACCCGTCAGTTTCAGGACCCACAGAGAAGGACGAGTACTGAGCAAAAACTTTTTTTCCAGTGAAGTCCTCCAGATCCACTCTCAGCATGTACTTCCTCTTACGTGTCAGCTGGTACATGTTCTCCAGCCCTGTTCACACACACACATGAAGAACATGTTCAACCAAACACATGATCATCCACACAAACGGACACTCACTGTGAGATCTTACCCAGCCAGTATTCACTCTCCACATTCCCAAATCCTCTCTTGTACTGATTCCACGGCTGATAGAAGAAATTCACACTGCCGTCCATTCTCCTCTGAAACACCTGTGATGGGTTTATATAGAAGATATTATTCATAATGTATGTTCTGATGTGTGTTTAATGATCTACAGTCACATTCGTACCGTCCATCCTCCGTTGTCTTCATCTTTCTCACCTGAGATCATGTCACAGTAAACCCAGACAGGAGCGCCACCTGCTGGATAGATGGAGTAAATCCCACTGACTGTTTGTCCTGCTTTATAAAGGTCAGAACAGTCGACCGGCGTGTTTTCATCATTACTGCAGCCGCTCACCAGAACAACAGAGAAAAGAACCGCTAGAAACACCATCAACTACATGAGACAGAGAGAGAAAGAAATGAACATCACCCTGAAAACCATCTCTACATATGTTGTTGATGAACTTACTGCCATCTTCTCAGTCTCTCCTCAGTAGATCACAGCAGAGATCTGTTTAATCTAGACAAAAAAAAAAAAAGAAAAAAAAAATTCTTAAAGTTGTATAAATGTCTGAATGTTTTCTGAGGTAAGTGACGAGTAAAACAGTAACTCACCGTTTGTGTTGTTGAGTCTGACAGACACTCTTTATATATCTGTCAGATTTTCATGCTCCTCGTCTGTGTCACAGAAGAAATTTACTCAATGAACACCCACATTTTGGATGCAAATAAAAAAGGCATCTGTCATCCTCAATGCAAATTATATATGCAGTGTATTGAATTTTATCTATTCAGTAAATCTCACTGAATCTGGCTGATTTAGTTTAGAGCTACAATTTGTAGTTTTGATTGAATCCATCATGTTTATTATTTTGGATGTAAATGTAAATGTGGTCTCTCTCATAATGTGCCTTATATTTCATGAATGTGTTGTCTGCTCTTTTTGCAGTGCCTTCAGTGCTTGGCCCCAAATTCTTCTTCCTCTTCTTCTTCCTTTTCTTTAATGGAAGTCTATGGCAGAACTGTTTGGTCAAAAATTGTAAAAAACTGGCACATAGAAAGAGGAGAGTCTGAACATTGATCAGAGCACATTTTTCCTCTGATTCCAGCACTCATTCTAAGTCAGATGAACACCATGTTTACAATTTCTGTCAGATAAAATATTAGACCGTTTTCAGTTTGAATTAAATGTTTTTTCCCCTTTTCTTCTCCTACAAATTCTGACCAATCTTCAACAAACTCCTGCCCGCTCCAGCAAAATTCTCCCATTCCCACCAGAAACATTCATGTTTTGTCCCATCCCTGCCCACAGGTAAAGTTATTTTCAGTATTTTCAAATTTCCATGAAATAGTTTCAAGTTAGGCCACCTAGCAACAACCTTCATCCCAGCATAAACATTCCTGATACATTATTTGTTGTTACAGCATCTACATTTAGAATTGACTTTAAGATCCTTCTTTTCGCATATACTCAGTCGTATTATTGGTTTTACAGAAACAAAAGGATCTGCAACATATATCTGCATATATACCTGCAAAAGTTTTCCATATAGAAATTAAACTTTAAAAGCTAAAAGCGATTTCTGTTACGTAGTCAGTAATTCTGCAAATTCCATTTTAAATCACTTTGCCAAAAATAATCACTATAAAGCTACACATTTGTTTGCCCAGGTACTGTAATCGCTGCAGCTGTATTTTATCAATTATTTGCAAAATGTACAAATAAATCCATAAGTTTATTTACAGTAAGTCATACTGCACATCCAGACCAGATATTTTCCCTAAAAACACAAAGGATTAATAAGGAGGAAATACAAATGCTGTTTCCCTCCTTCAGCACATCCTGGACAAACATGGTCTCATCAAACAGACTCAGTTAAACAAAATATTAAATCTTGTCGATTTAATAGCTGATGTTTGATTTTGATGTTTGTTCCCTTGGAAGATCAGCTGACTGCCATGACCCAGGGTACAACACATTGCTCCTCAGAGCTTTTCTCTTCTCAAGTTAAAAACATTTTTCTTAAAAGAGATACGGTATTTTCAGTTTATAAATGGTTTATAAAACTATGAAATAATTGAGTGGCTGAAATGTATTTTTTTAAGAATTTTTTTTTAAATTGCTTTGGTGGCGTTTTCAGAAGAAATTTCCAAAACTCTTAGTACTAATATCACAACAGATCATCAAAAGTACACTTTTTCCTAACATTTCAGCATGTTTTCAATTCTGTTAGTACAATACACAAAATCACAAAGTATCTTTTTCACTACACAAAATAAGTGTTTCATCTATATAAATATTTTATTCACATTAACCATCTTTCAAAAAGCTTATACTTTCAAACTTTTCATTTGCATCTCTTTTTGTTCAGTTTAATACATTTTGTCCCCTTGGAATTATACACTGTAAAAAAATGCGGCCAAATTTCGACAGTAACATGCTGTTTTCCATTAAAACAGTAATATACCATAGAAAACAGTGTATTCTGGGTAATATTTGATGTTTTCGAGAAAGTAGCCTATAGCAATATACCATGAATTAACAGCGCTCAAAGTCGACAATCCGAGGCTGTTTCAAATCACATCCTATACCCTCATTCACTATTCACTACATTAGTTCACTAATATAGTCCACTTGACAGAGTGAATAACAAAAAATAAGTGAATTCAGGCACTGATGAACACCTGCTGTTAACAAGCAAATCACTCAAGGAAAGAGAAACAAGAACAGAAAAAAAGATTAAATCAACTGAAAATTAAGAAGACATTAAATCTCTCAAGATCTGATTAAACAACTGGACTCACTGGACTCATTGTATGCTTACCTCAAGGACTCTAGTTATACTCACCATCTCCACTCCAGCATGTTCCCAGTCTCCTCCTGTGATCCCGTCTCCATGTGTGTCTTCAAGCATCGTCTCTGCTCTGCTTCACTCTCTGGTTCGCTACCAGCCATGATCTCCACTCCTGCAACACAAAGGACAGTATTACCATCCTGTTATCATCCACCAAAGTTTATATTCGCACATTACTCACCTGCTTCACTGTTTTACTCTGCTGTCAGTCCAATAAACATCACCTACCTGTATTCCTCTGTTTGTAACAGAAGGCCAGACCAACACTTAGAAAGACAGCATGAGTTCTCCAGATCCATTTCAGGAGCTCATAGATGTTCTAAACCGAGCACTCACCTCCAATCCACCTGCATCTCCACAAGCGATCACCTCCGTCAACATCGCCGTCACTCCAGCACCCTTCTCTGGTTTCGGAGGAGGATTGCAACAGCTTCCTCCTGCAAAGTTCGCAGGTCCTGGAGATGCAACCACTTGTACCCTGATGACCATGCTAAGGTAGCGTTCATTATTTCCCAGTTGAATGGCAGAGCACTTCAATTGGCTGAAACTATTTGGTTGCAAAATAGTCCTGTAACCCAGTCTCTCACTAGTTTTGTGACCCATTTCAAGGAAGTATTCAGTATACCTGCCAGGGATTCATCTATTGGTGAGCAACTATATCACTTAAAACAAGGTACCATGACTGTTAATCAATATGTCCTGAAATTTAGGACTCTTGCAGCTGCTAGTGGATGGAATGAGCAGTCACTGTTAACCACCGAGCATCAGGGTCTGGATCCATGAGTGCGGTTGCATCTCATGCATACGAGGATACCATCAGGCTAGAATGGTTCATCCAACTCTCCATTCAATTCACCACTCGTAAGCAGTTGTGTAGAAGAGCACCAGTGCCAGTCACTATTTACACCATCACTCCGCCGGCCAGAATCCATCAGCCCTCCAGAACCAGCCAACGGACCCATGCAGCTGGAAAATAACCGGTTGACATTCGCTGAGCAGCAGAGGTGGCTGACCCTGGGATTATCTTTATACTGTGGTGCTCCTGGGCATATCATTTCAGCATGCCCCACTCGTCGTCCTCTTCCCATGGTGAGTGCCATTATTCCTCCCAATAATAAGATGAAGCCTCTCACTACCATTGTAATGCTTACTGCTGCTGATGTTTCCATTCCAGTTAATGCTCTCCTCGACTCCGGGTCAGCCAGTAACTTCATCTCTGGTACCCTCTGCCGCCAGCTCAAACTCAAGACCACAAATTCGCTGTGTGTGTGTGTGTGTGTGTGTGTGAGAGAGAGAGAGAGAGAGAGAGAGAGATACAGATACAGAGGGAACTGATATCTGTAAACATAGAGCAGGATGTATACAAGGAAAAGAAACTGTTAATGAATGTATAACATCAGATTGATCAGATACAGATGGCATCCAATAAAGCACTTTACATTACAGTGTAAAGAACCCTGCATCAGCCCAAAAACGGACCCCGATGCCCCCGGGTGAAGGTTAACGCGTGTATGCCTTTTCAGCGTCTCTATTAAGTTCACTTAATTTCACTCGCTAAATCTGACTCCAATTTCAAATTATTCTTACACTTAGGTTGTGTTTCCAATTAGAAATTAATCATTTGTTATGTATTAATTTAGATATTCGATTATTCTGATTACCTTATATCTTCAATTATTTCGTTCACTGCAGTCCCGGTATGGCTTTAGAAGAGTCACTTGGCCGATTTGAGCACTCTTCCCGGACACAAACTCGTCAGTCTGACCTTAAACATTGGATGCAGGGTAAATATCTACCTTTAAGTCGGTCGCGCTCTGCTTACTCGTAACAACAAGCATAGTTCTCTGTTCTGGAGAGAGTTTGCGTGGAAGGGTGTTGCTAGGTTTTTTTCCACTCCTGGTCAGATCAAGCAAGCATCAATCGTATAGATCCAATTGTTGGCGAAAGTGTGGGGTAGACAAGGCAAACCATTTCCACATTTTCTGGGGCTGTACTTCTATTAAACAATATTAGTATGAGATACACAAATGTCTAGAAATTACTCTTAAGATTCACATTCCATTTAGTTTTGAAGTGATGTACCTGGGATTGATTTCCAGTGATTTTCCAAACAAATACCTGTTCAGAATCCTAACCATAAGATGATTTGGTGGACATAGTACATGATATTTTTACCATGGAGAAGCTAACCTATGCTTTAAGACTTAAGTCCCAGTTATTTTCAGTACTATGGAAAGATTGGATTGAGTATATATCCCCTATACGATCAGATTTTGTTTTATAGCAGAATAACTTTAAAAAAATATTTAGGAAAAAAAGCAAGTCATCATACCTCCCACCCCCCCCCCCTCCTTTTTTTCCCCCTTCCTTTTTCTTTCTCAGTGGCTATGGTTTTTGAAACAGATTAACCCATTCATTTATAAAAAATAGATAAACATTTAAGTATACAAGCTTTATATGGGAAATGTTCTTTGGCTATGGAATGTCATTGTTTGTTTCTATACCCATCAGCTTCAGCTGTGTCTTTGGTATCCTCTGTTCAATCCCTGTGTTTGTATTGTTAACAAAGACTGATTGTTTTTGGAAAAAAAAAAGAAAATATATTAAAAAAAAAGAAAAACACTATGAGGAAGAAATGACAAAGTTTAAGAAACGACTGTGTGGTGCTCGTAAAGTGTCAATTGGAATTGACCTATGGACTAAAAAGGGACTGTCTGCATCATTCCTTGGCATAAGTTGTTGCTTTTTTGTGTTGAACAAAACAATCCAGAACACACCCTGCTCGCTCTTGAACAAGTTGCCCATCCACACACTGCCCAGTCCATTAAGGCTGATTTTGCTACTCTAGCATGAAACATGAAAGTCATTTTAAACCAGCGCTTTGCCTGGGTTTTGGATCCATCAGATGAAAAGTTCTCTCCTCTTGTTGCAGCTGCTTTCTTTCTCAACCCTGCTGTGTGTGATACTCTCCTTGATGTGGCTGATGACAGGAACTTTTTAAGCAGGCAGAGGGGTATGTGGTCCAGTGCACTCAGAGTCAAGAGACTCACCCTGATGATGATGTGGAGGAACTGAATGGACCAGAGCCTGACCTTGAACCACCTCCTCAAGGCAGCCAGTCTTCAGATTTCTGTCCAAATGCTGTGCAAAGCCTAAACCAAAGTCCTCCACAGCATCAGGCAGCAACTAAGCAAGTATAAGGAGCAGCTCTCACAGCCCATTACTTGTGTTTTGGCTTGGGAAATGTGACACATTTTATCACAGCTTGAAACCATTAGCATTAGATCTGTTAGCAATGCCGGCTTCGCAAGCTTTTGCAGAGAGAGTATTCAGTGTCACAGGTGACCTTACCAGGGGAAAGCGTAACAGAGCAAAAGTCAATTACGAAGTGCTTTCGTGTCGCAAAAGTCACACACAAAGTGCTTTCTTGAAAATGAATAGAGGTAAATAAGTGTTATTATTCTGTGGTTGAATTGCCAGCATTGTGGTAGCAAGAAGAAAATGTTGTTCAGTGCACTTTAGATTCAAATTAAAAATGTTTGTACTTATTGTTCAGCTCAGCTGTAAGCTTTAAGGTCCTGGACCTAACTTTATTTTTCTTTTATTGATGGTGAATTGGCAGCTAGTTATTGTTTACATTACCATAACAGTGTTTGTTGCTGCATAAAATCTTTTGAATTGAAATAAAGACACAGTTGTGTTGAAATAAAGTTAAATTTGTGTTGTATATATTGTAGTATCTGAGGAACGTAAGACAAGGGAGGCTTCGTTCTGAACTGTTTTAATCGGAACGCAGAACAATTGCAACACACCCGCATCAGACTAACTAACTCTCTGTCTGCCTCTCTTCCGGGCTCATTAACTTCCTGCCTTAACCCTAGAACTGCGGTGCAAAATAATAAACAGCAATTTCAAAAACAATTACAAAGATTCTGTGTGCTACACTACCCTCCCCTTAAGAGACAACTGTCCCAGTGTCCATAAAAGAGCTCAGTAGCGCACGGCAACTTCTATTTGCAACAACTTTAGTCCTTCATCTGGTCTTATAAATGAGCAGCGTCACAGATGTAGTCTTGTAAGGATCTTGGCTTCCTCCGTTGTCGCTGTGGTCGTCCTTCCCCCATCGTAGCAGGTGGGCTAGCTAGCTTGTGTTGTTTCCTCTTCTGGATTCTCTTCCGAACGCTCCCTGACCATGGGCTGATACGGGCCAAGTCGATCGCGATGGAGCACTACCATTCGCCGTCGTCGCCCTCCCATCTTGACCCGGTACACAACATCAGAAATCTTGGCCAGCACTTCACATGGGCCATGCCAGTGACTGTATAGTTTCGGAGAGTAGCCCTTTTTCCTTTTTGGGGAGTAAACCCAAACTCTGTCACCAGAAGCGAAGTCTCTGTCATTACTGTGAACATCGTAAGCCCGCTTCTGCCTGGCTGATGCAGCTCCCTGCCGGTCCCGGGCTCCCTCGTGCACTACATGGAGTCTGTTCCGAAGCTTCTGCAAATACTCCAACCCCGGCCCCCCAGGGATTTCTGGTTCCACCGGTGTTCGTAGTTCCCGGCCAAACATGAGCATAGCTGGTGTGCAACCCGTAGATTCTTGAAATGCTGTTCGGTAGGCCCAAAGAACCAGGGGTATGTGCCGGTCCCAGTCGCGTTGATGCTCACTGGCTAGGATAGCTAGCTGGGTGGTCAGGGTACGGTTGAAGCGTTCCACCAATCCATCGTTTTGTGGATGAAGGGGAGTTGTGCACGTCTTGCGTATCCCCAAAAGTCGGCACACCTCTTGGAATACTTCAGCTTCAAAATTACGTCCCTGATCACTGTGGATCTTTCGTCTGGGGCTCCGAATCGGCAGAACATCTCCTCAACCAGCTTCTCTGCCGTGGTGGCCGTACTCTGGTCAGGTATTGCATATGCCTCTGGCCACTTGGTGAAGTAGTCCATGGCGATTAGGATGTAACGGTTCCCAGCCTCTGAGACCGGGAAGGGGCCCAGGATGTCAACCCCCACGCGCTCCATGGGAGCCCCGACTGTTTCAGCGGGGCATGGGGTCGCCGTGTGGGTCCCTTCTTGGCCGTGCATGCGTCACAGCAGTGGACGTAGAGTTCGACGTCCAGACGGCATCCTGCCCAATAGAACCGGCTTCTCAATCTCCGTAGGGTCTTCGCAACTCCAAAATGCCCCGTCCCCACTGAACCATGCACGAGCTGTAGGACTTGGCGTCGCAAGGAGTGGGGAACTAGCAACTGCAGTAAGGTAGCCTCACCATCTGCCACTGACGGTAAAGCAGACCATCACGGAGAGTAAGGGTGGCCCACTGCGAGTAATAGGCTTTCACTTCCGGTCCGAAAGCCATTATTTCCTGCCGCTCAGGCCGCTGCCCTGCTGCCAACCACTCACGTAGTCTCTTTAAGGCAGGGTCTGCCTCCTGCTGCAGTTGCAACTCACGAGGTTCCAGGGGGTCGCAGCTCTTATCCTTTCTGTCCACCTGGTACACCATAGCTTCGTTGATGGCCTTTTCCTGTTCTTCCTGCTTCCGACAATTTCGGCAGTCGATTACTTCGCAGGGACGGCGGGACAGGGCATACGCGTTTCCATGTTGCCAGCCAGCCCGGTGCTGCACTTCAAAATTGTAGTCCTGGAGAATCTCCAGCCACCGAGCCACCTGACCCTCAGGATTTCGGAAACTTAATAGCCAGATGATGGAGGCATGATCTGTCCGCAGCCGGAAGTTCTTTCCATACAGGTAGGGCCGGAAGTGCCGGAGTGCCAGCACCACCGCTAGTAGCTCTCGGCGGGTAACGCAGTAGTTTCTCTCTGCCTTCTTCAGAGCCTGGCTGAAGTATGCAACAACATGTTCTCCATCGTTATCTTCCTGGGATAACACTGCGCCAACACCAACATTACTGGCATCAGTGTCAATGATGAACAGCCGGTCTGGATTAGGGTATGCTAACACTGGAGCCTTGGTCAATACTTCACGTAAGTGGTTGAAGGCGGCCTCACACACCTCATCCCAGATAAAGGGTCGGCCCTTTTTCGTTAGCTGGTGCAACGGGCTAGCAATGGTGGAGAAGTTCTGGACAAAACGTCGGTAGTATGATGCTAATGCTGATGTTTTTTGGGATAGGCCACTCCTTCACTGCTGCTACTTTTTCTGGGTCAGTGGCAACTCCTGCAGCACTCACTACATGCCCCAGGAAGGTGGTCTTCTCCCGTAGTAGATGGCATTTCTTTGGATTGAGTCGTAACCCAGCTCGGCGGATAGCAACGAAGACCACTTGGAGGTGCTGCAGTGCTCCCACAAAGTCTGGTGCATGCACTAACAGGTCATCCAGATACAACACGCAACAGCGGCGAGAGATACCTGCCAGGACCTGCTCCATCAACCGGGAGAAGGTGGCTGGAGCATTACAGAGACCAAATGGCATTACCCGGAACTGCCATAGCCCCTGGCCGATGGTAAAAGCAAACCGAAGATGGTTTGGCCCCCGGAGCCAACTCCATCTGCCAGTACCCGCTCCGGAGGTCAAGGGAGCTGAACCAGCATGACCCCGCGATGTAGTCCAGGGTGTCGCCGATTCGCGGTAGCGGGAAAGAGTCTTTTCTCGTGACAGAATTTAAGCGGCGATAGTCCACACAAAACCGCCAGGAGGAGTCCTTCTTTTTCACCAGCACGGCGGGGGCTGCCCACGGGCTGTTGGAAGGCTCAATTACTCCTGCTTTTTCCATCTCCTGGATCTTTTGTTCTGCTGCGGTCTGTTTAGCCAGCGCTAACCGGTGGGGTCGTAGCCGGATGGGCGGGGCTTCACCAGTATAGATGTCGTGCTGTACAAGCCCCGTTCGTCCGCAGTCCTCGTCTCGTGCCGCAAAAACATCCTGGTTGCGGTCAAGCTTCCCGTAACTGTCGACGCTGGCTGGGGGTAAGTCCTTCACTGCACCGTTGCCACAACTCTTGTACGGCCTGTACAGTCTCTTTTGACAGGGTGGGCACTGGAGCGGTGCTAACATCGACATGGGTAGCTTTCCATGTGGGTGCTTGCTTATTCTGCCCAGCTGCTTCCCCTCCCGCTTGGCCTGAGGGCACATCAACTGTCTTTTTTCCTTTCTGTAGGGGAACGACTTCATGACCAATCTGAAGGTAAGCTCCAGCCACATTTATACAGGCCCCACTCAGTGTCAAAAAGTCTAGTCCCATAATACAATATGTCTGCCAGCCAAAACTCATGGGCGAAAACACCTTTGCCCACTGTCACCTGTAGGCACTTCCCTCCTTTGAGGGCAGCCCGCTCCCCAGTTACAGTTCTCATCTGCATCGCAGTAGCTGACCACCCAGCTGGGGTTGACCCTTCTGTTCCAGGTAGGATTCCCGGCCGAACAATGGAAATGGTGGACCCCGTGTCAATGAGGGCCTTACAGGCATAGCCATTTAGAACACACAACACATATAAACCCTGGGTGTGGCCCACTAGTGAACATTTTCCATGGAGGGGTGTAGACTGTGGTGGGAGCGGCCGTCCCTCCGCCAGACCGCTCTCTTCTAGTTTTCCGAAAAAGCAGGCTTGCGGGGCAAAGGCGTAGGGGTGGGACAATCACGGGCCACATGTCCTGCTTCCCCGCAACGGTAACATGGATCCCCTCGTGTAGAACACCCTCGCCGGTTCATGGGCCGTTCTCTGCTCTCGACTTCAGTATTGTCGACATCAGTATGCTCGGCCTGGCGAACTCGGGCAGGAGGGTGGTAAAACGGGGCTGCCGCTCGTGTTGTCATAAATACAGACTCCGCTCGCTCAGCCTCTGCCAATGCTTGAGCCAGTGTTTGTGGGGCAAATAAGCGAACATGCTGTCGCAGCTTCTCCGGAAGCAGGGCTTGCTGGAATGCGTGGAGAGCCAGCTTCTCCTGGGCAGCTGCGGTGCATTGCGGGTACCCACGCCGCACATAGAACCTCACATCCGCGGCCAAAGCACCCAAACTCTCCCATTCTTTCCTCCGTCTACCAGCCAGCTGTTCCCGTCTTTGCTCTGCTGTTTGCTGCACCCCAAAACGCTGTTCAAGTGCTCCCGTAAGAGTTTCGTAGTCTCTCTGCTCTGCTGGTGTGAGATCAAGCAGGACTTGTAATGCTGGCCCCTCCAGCGCCAATGCCAGCTGAGCCGCTGAATCCTCTTTACTCCACCCAGCAAGCCAGGCTGCCAGCTGTACTTGTGCAAAATAGGGCTCAGGTGGCACAGATCCGTCATACCTGGGCAGCTTAACATGAACCCACGATGAGCTGCAATCAACCCTGTTCACCTCTCTTCCAGGCAGAATTTCCCCTGCTGCACCCAAACTTCCCATTATGGGGGAATGGCACTTTCTCAACAATTCAAAACCAGCATATTCACTCTCACCGGCTGAAGCAATGTCCTCATTTTGGCTCACTTCCAATTCGCATGGATCTCGTGCTATTGCCTCTAAAGAGTCCATTGAGCCGTCACGGAAACGATCGCAGCACTCCCGCGGGCGGAAAGTTCGTGCACTGGCCCCAGCCACCTCTCTCTCTCTCAGCGCGGGTGTCCGCATCTCGGCAGGCGCGGTGTTTTTCCCACCGCGGCTTCGCACGTCGGACGAGACTGCTTAATCGTTCTAATTTGCGTTCTGATATCCCACTTCTGACACCAGTGTAGTATCTGAGGAACGACAGACAAGGGAGGCTTCGTTCTGAACTGTTTTAATCGGAACCCTGCCCAGCCACTGCTGTCAGGGCCATTAACTTCCTGCCTTAACCCTAGAACTGTGGTGCAAAATAATAAACAGCAATTTCAAAAACAACTACAAAGATTCTGTGTGCTACAATATTTTGGTTAGTTTGTTTCCTATACCAGCGGTAAAAAATTGTCTAGTAAATCTGTTATTGATTTTAGTCTTATTTTAGTCGACTAATATATGACTAAAATTAAAATAAATCAGATGACTAAAACTTGACTAAAACTAAAAAGAATTATAGTCAAAAGACTAAGACTAAAACTAAATTAAAATTTCTTGTCTAAATTAACACTGGTCTGGATGCATTAAAGGCAAGTAGCAAAGAGTCTAAACAACTAGTATATTTACAAGTGGTATAAATAATTAAATATATCACATACTTAAACATAGAAATACACAATTTCATAATTACAATTATAAAACTGTCTATAACAGTTGTTTTAACTGCACATCCTTGATGCAGAACTTAGGCTTCAATCAAGTTAGGCTTCAATCAATTAGAGAATGGAATTTACAGAAACAGAGATTTAAAATCTTTTGTTTAGCTTTTACAACCATCATCTGTGCATTTGATGTACAGGCTAAGCCACACTCAAGAATAGAGGTCTGGTAATTGGGTACCTGATTTATAGAAATGCCTGCATTTCAGTTCTAAATGTTTAGTTCAATTTGTCATTAGTCATATGTTGGAAATTATGGGGCCCTCCTATTTTTCAACAATGCCAAAACGCTTTGTCCAAAGAGACCAGTTACATCACTGAATAGGTCTCATTTAAATTTGTAATTTGTAATTTGAATGATCAGAAATTATATTAATTGATGTGTGACTAAAGCCATGCACATGTCCTGCATATTATAGTGTTTCCATTATACCTCAAAATTAACACAGTTAAAAAGGAAAAGAAATTACGACAATAATTTCCCTTGTCCTATATGTATAAAGGTGAATGATGTATGTTAGATTTGCATTATGTGAATGCCAGATAGAGATGTTGTGAGTTTGTAGTGTGTGTTCTGTATGTTTGTGTAGAATATGGGTGGTGTCTATCCTACCATAATTTGTGTTGCATAATTTAGTTCCAGTTTTACACTGGGAGGCCATGTATCTATTAGTGTCATGAGATGGCCTCTTGAAGTTTCTACACCCCCATCTCCTGCATGTGAAGTTGTATGTCATGGCTCAATACAGGTGGGACCAGAACCTTGTGGAATATGGCCCTTAACATGGCAGCTGTTAATCCTGAAAGGGAAACAAACATACAAAAAAAAACAGTTGATCTTGAACCTTTAAACAAATTGCATTAAGATAGATGGTGCTATCTTATTTTTTCTTAAATGGTCTTATCCAGACATTTGTTGCAAATGGCTTTAATCTGTTAAGATTGTATGCCATTAGAAGAAAATTTGTTTTAGTATACAGAGACATAGATCATTATTATGATTATGTTTCTGCAAAGAAAAGGCCAGATAAAACTGAATGTTAGTGGTCAGATCTGACTGCTGGTGTTTAAGCATTGTCAGAGAATCTTGCACTTTGAGTTGCTATTGCAGCTGTGTTTACACAGTCTGTTGTGTTGTGAGCATTATCACTCCCGGGTCTCCTGGGGGAATCTCACATTAGTTAGATCTGTGATTAGGACACCAGATCACCTTTTGTGGTGCTGTGCTGGTTGTTTAGCAATTGGTATTTATGGTGTCCTTCAAATACTTGACCATTTGGACCTCTGTGGTCTGTAAAAACAGAAGAGTTTCTGCCTGATATTAACATTTCACACAACTTTAATTACATGTCCAGTAAAATAACTTCCCTGATCAGATCCCATATGATCCAGCGCCCTCAGAGAGGAGTTTTCTAACACTTTGTCCACTTTGTTTGTGGTTTTGTTGCAAAGGAAAATCAAAACTTATACTTCCTCTTGTCAGTGGATTCTAGATCAATAGAATCAAATTTTAATTCCTGTTTTGATCTTGAATGGATTAGCCGATTCAAGATATGACAATCGGGTTGATTATTTTAGTTGTTAACTCCCTCGGGTCGGCGGTCACGCCGGCGTGATCACCGCGTTTTTTTTCTAACCAGTGTGAAAGAGACTCAAAATACTCTGTCAATGTTGCACATCCAATTAAGAGCTATACACCATTTTAATCTGTGGAATATCTTCTTTCATTTGTGTACACTCAGAGTAAAAACAAAATGTTGTGCTTTTTGTAAAATAAAGAAAACTAACATGATGTGTGATCTCTCATCTCCCTCTGAACGAACTCCAATCTGATAGTTCTCAGAAAATGAACTGTAACTTATGAATACTAATCACAAAAAAATTACACTTGTGTCTAAAAAAACGTTGAAATGTCAGGTTTTGAAAGAATAACGCTGAGCTGATGGAACGTGTCTTAGAGCTTGAACGATACAAATGCCGGTGGAATCTTCGGATTCGTGGACTAAAAGAAAAGGAAGGTGAAGATATACGTGATGCGGTCGCTGATTTACTCGTGAAAATCTCCCCTTCGTGGTCCTCGAACGTCAACCACATTATGGACTCAGTTCATCGAATAGGGAGACGTGAAGACGACAAAACAAGGCACGTCGTCATTCAGTTTACTCAGAGATTACACCGAGACGTGCTGTGGAAAATGACCAAGGATCACGCGATTTGCAAAGAGTTATGTATCGGCTTCATCGAAGACCTCTGCAAAGCTGACAGAGAAACCCGAGCCGCTCTGTGGCCAAAGATAAAAGAAGCAAGAGATGCTGGAAAGCGTGCATATTACAGAGGTGGTGCTGGATACATTAACGGACAGAGAATTACTTGAGAGCACACAAGGTACACGATTAAGGGCCTTAGTTTAAGGTTTGAAAAGGCCTTTTGACTCGAATTTTGAAGTCCAAGATGTGTTTGGATGGTTTATCTGCATTTGTTGCTTTTGGTAGGGACCATGCCTGTTTGGGCTTTCTTTGTCTTCAAAACTAAGTCTGTTGTACATTATTCACTGGCGGTTGCTAGTTGTTTATGATTTTTTTTTTTTCTTGTATTTCACTTAATGCTAGGGGCTTAAGAGAGAACACTAAGAGAAAATCAATATTTTTGTTTTGTAAGGGAGAAAAAGCACATTTTATTTTTTTGCAAGAAACCCATTCAAAACCGGAGGATGAAAATTTTTGGATAAACCAATGGGGAGACAAAATTATATTTGATCATGGGTCCACAAGATCAGCAGGTGTAGCTATTTTGTTTTGTAATTCACCTGGAAAAGTAGTGACATCTAGATTTAGCAATAACGGTCACTGGCTAATTTGTGTTCTGAATATGGATGATTTCTTCTTTATTCTGATCAATATTTATGGTTTTAATAGTGTACTTCAAAACAAAAACTTCAGAAATTTCAAATGTCATTGTAAACCTTAAACTCATTTATCCAACTGCCATCATAATAATGGGGGGTGACTTTAATATGGTTAACAATGAATGGCTTGATAGACATCCTTCCAGAGGTCATCTCAGCTCCTGTAACCCTGTTTTAACTGACTTTTGTCACACTCATGATTTATTGGATCCCTGGCGCTTCAAATATCCTAACATTAAGCAATATTCCTGGTTTAAACCAAACGACACAGATCACTCTGTTATTAAACTGATTTTCAATCCCCCTAATGCTGGTTCACAGAATAAAGGGTACTGGAAATTCAATTCTAGTTTATTAAAATGCCAATCATTCAATGAAGGTATTAAAGCCATAGTCTCTAATGTGATGTCTGGTGAATCAATAATATCCTACACTTCCAAATGGGAATTCCTTAAATTTAAAATCAGAGAATATTCAATTCAATTTGGGAAATAACTCAATAAAAGTAATAGATTATATGAAAGTAACATTATCAAAGAAATAAATATATATCATAATAAAACATCACCTACTGATAATGATAAAAAGAAACAAAATCTCCTAAACAAACTTGACAAAATATATTTTCGTAAAGCTGAAGGAGCCTTTATCAGGTCTAGGGCAAAATGAAGGCAAGAAAGACTTTCAATTAAAGCCCTATCAATTCAGGGCCAGTTCACAACAGATCAAGCCTCAATTGGAAGTTGTCTCCTTTTATAGTAACCTGTAGTCTGTAATCTTTTTCCTTAGATGATGCAGCTTCCTTTTTCAACCATATTAAACATCTTATTCCTCGAACAGATGATGATTGTGTAATGCTGTGTGATGCTGATATTACTTCTGAGGAGTTGGATAAAGCAGTAGGCAGTCTGTCTTTAGACAAATCTCCAGGGTGTGACGGTCTTACTGCTAACTTCTATAAACATTTTTGGATTCTACTAAAAGACCCTAGCCTGGATGCCAGCCGAACTTAGCCCCGCCCACAACATTTTGAGGTCGGGGAGTTCGGTCTGGACTCGATCCATAGAGGAGTAATTATGCCCGAACAGTAACTGTTCGGACCAATCACATTTGTCAGGGTGATGATTGACAGATTATCACCAGAAACGTAATCAGCCACGTCATCAAAGAGCGCTTTGGTTGAATTAGTTTACAACAATGATGGCTGTTGTTGAAGAACTGAGATGTGTAGATTCCGCCATCGCGTCCGTTATAGAAGATATCGACAGCGTATTAATTGGCAAGTACTCCGTGTATACTTATTCTTTTTACAACACCGGCAAAGATTTTTTACGCTCATCTTCTACTAGTTCCAGCATGTGTGCAGATGAGTTCTGTTGACAACTATGCGTCGCTCAACATACATCACTTACTCTGTAGCTCTGATTGGTTGTAGGTCTATCCAATTGAGGTCTTTCCTGGATCGGTTGAAATATGCCCCCATAATCAAAGCCCAATGGAGCAGTATCAGACTCATATTCAGTATCAGACCCCTTTTTGCTCATGGTAAAAGAAGCAACAGAGAGTATGACCTTCCCTCCCACTATGAAACAAGGTATAATAACCTTAATACCCAAACCTGATAAAGACCCCAAAATTTTAGATAACTTTAGACCAATTACATTATTAAATACTGATTATAAAATTGTTACCCTAATATATGCAAATAGATTAAAAATATTTTTACACAAAATTATAAGTGATTCCCAATCAGGTTTTATGAAAGGGAGATCTATTCACAACAATATTCGTCTAGTGCTGGATCTTTTTAGATTACAGGCATCTAATAGAAGATGAAGGCTTTATTCTCTTTATTGACTTCTACAAGGCATTTGATTCAATTGAACACCTCTTTATTTTCGACTGTTTACATTTTTTTGGCTTTGGAGATAAATTTCGAAGCATTATAAAATCCCTCTATAAAAATTCCAATAATTCAGTTTCTTTATAAAGTGGTATGTCAACAAGATTTCCCATCAATCGTGGCATAAAACAGGGTTGTCCTATTTCCCCATTTCTTTTTATTATAACCACAGAAGTGCTTTCTGTCTTTATTAAAAACGCAAATATAGCCCCATTAGATGTTCTTGGCCAACCAGTAATCATCAGTCAGTTTGCAGATGATACTACTATTTTTATGAAACAGTTATCAGAGGTGCCTAAAATACTACAACTAATTCACACCTTTTCCAAAGCCTCTGGTTTAAAAATTAATCTGAACAAATGTGAATTAATGCCAATTCATCAATGTCATTTATCAGAGGTTTACAACATTCCTATAAAATCCCAAGTTAAATATTTAGGAATGCTTATTTCAAAAGATTCCGTTGAAAATTAATATATTAATGTTTGGAAAGTATTAGATAAGTGTCGGATTAAACTTAACTTTTTGGTTATTGCGAGATATAAGTTTGCTAGGTAGAATATTTTTAACTAAGATGGAAAGCATTTCAAGATTAATTTATCCTGCATATTGTCATGATCACCGTCTGTTCCTGTCACTGTTCCTGGACTACATCTCCCATCATCCTCTCTGTCACTCACCTGCACACACTTCACACTAATCACTGATCACCACACCCAGCTGCAGCTCATTACCTGGACTATAAAGGACTTCCACACACACCACCTCACCGCGAAGTATTGTTTCCCCAGTGTACAATTCCGAGCGTTTATTCCCTGTTTGCCTGTCTGTTCTCGACCTTGTCTGTTCCTGTTTTTGATCCGTTGCTGCCTGTCCTGATCCTTGCTTTGCATACCGACCTGTGAGTGATATCTGCCTGTCCTGATCTTTGCTTGTTCCTTGACCACGATTCTGCCTGTCCCTTGCTGTTCCTGTTTGCTCCTGTTTGACCCTGCCTGTACGACCACTCTCACTTTAAATAAAGCTGCAAATGGATCTCTGCCTCAGTCCCGCTTCGTTACAGAATACTTCGCCGCCACTACAATCCAGCAGCTTCCCCGGAGAGCATCTGCACGGTATGGACATTACTCAACTGTTGTTGTGGAGTACGCAGGATACACGTTCCCTGGAGGAATATATTGGTGAATATCTAGACATTGCTTACTATTCTGATCTGCCGGACTGTGCATTAATAGATTTTTTCTGTGATGGCGTTAACCAACCACTCCAGAACAAACTACGTCAAGAGGGACCGCGTTCATCACTCAGTAACTTTATGGATTTTGCTTTATTGACTATTGGCTCTCCGTTTACTGTGGGTGTTGCGGAGGAATGCGACCCCTCGTCTGGTTGTGTAATGGCCGCCGCACCAGATGACACACACAAAATGGCGGTCACCACTATAACAACACCAAGTCAGGTCAGCACTACTTACCCTGAACCTAGGTTGTGTTCCAGGTTGCGTTCCAGTGTGACTGATCCACCGCTGATTTCAGCACGAGCGGCTGGCATTCCTAAACCTCCGCCGGCTGCTACACTCTCAAGCCAGCCGGTCGCTTCGCACTCAAGCCAGCCGGCCGCTTCACACTCAAGCCAGCCGGCCGCTTCGCACTCAAGCCCGCCGGCCGCTTCGCACTCAAGCCCGCCGGCCGCTTCGCTCTCAAGCCAGTCTGCCGCTTCGCTCTCAAGCCAGTCTGCCGCTTCGCTCTCAAGCCTGCCGGTTGCTACGCTCTCAAGCCTGCCGGTTGCTACGCTCTCAAGCCCGCCGGTTGCGACGCTCTCAAGCCCGCCGGTTGCGACGCTCTCAAGCCCGCCGGTTGCGACGCTCTCAAGCCCGCCGGTTGCGACGCTCTCAAGCTCGCCGGTTGCGACGCTCTCAAGCTCGCCTGTTGCGACGCTCTCAAGCGCCCTGGACGCGATGGACAAGATGGCTGCTTTGCCAGTGCCTACGGGCAAGATGGCCGCCCCTTCGGTGCTCACGGAGGTAGGGGACGTTCCAGCCATTAAGTCCGCTCCAGAATCCGCTTCAGCCAGTGAGTCTGCTCCTGAACCCGCTCCAACCGGTGAATCATCGACTCACCCTCGGAAAAAGAGGAGGAGGAGGAGGAAGAAGGCGTCCTCCTCTCCTCAAGACGCCGATGCCCTTCAAGAGGCTGCTGTGGGCCTGGGGACCATTCCAGAGGTCTCTCCTGCTCCGCCCAAACGCCTCGCCCTGCCGGCGCCACCTGAGCTCCTCGCCCTGCCGGCGCCACCTGAGCTCCTCGCCCTGCCGGCGCCACCTGAGCTCCTCGCCCTGCCAGTACCACCCAAGTTTCCAGTCCTGCCAGCGCCACTCAAACTCCTTGTGCTGCCAGAGCCATTCAGGCGTCTTGACCTGCCGGCTTCACCCACACGCCTGGCCCTGCCGGTGCAACCCGAACTCCTTGCCCACGAACCTGCAACTGGCCCCGCTGAAATCCCCAAGAACTTTTTTGGGGGGGGGCAGTAGACCTAGGGGTGGGGAGCTGTTGGGTGGGAACCCTGCCCAGCCACTGCTGTCAGGGCCATTCATGGACTGTAGCCCACTTGGGCCATGTATGGACTCATTGCCGTGGCCGCCCAAACCACCTGACCTGCCGTGGTTGCCCGAGCCACCTGACCTGCCGTGGCCGCCCGAGCCACCTGATCTACTGTGGCCGCCCGAGCCACCTGACCTGCCGCGGTTGCCCGAACCACCTGACCCACCGTGGCTGCCTGAGTCCCTGGGGCTGCATTGGAGATTCCGTCCCCGTCTGCCGTTAGATCTCCAATGCACCCACCCCCCCTCCCTAGCTGTTCCTTTTACGGCGCGAGGACGTGCCTTCCGGGAGGGGGGCATTATGTCATGATCACCGTCGGTTCCTGTCACTGTTCCTGGACTACATCTCCCATCATCCTCTCTGTCACTCACCTGCACACACTTCACACTAATCACTAATCACCACACCCAGCTGCAGCTCATTACCTGGACTATAAAGGACTTCCACACACACCACCTCACCGCGAAGTATTGTTTCCCCGGTGTACAATTCCGAGCGTTTATTCCCTGTTTGCCTGTCTGTTCTCGACCTTATCTGTTCCTGTTTTTGATCCGTTGCTGCCTGTCCTGATCCTTGCTTTGCATACCGACCTGTGAGTGATATCTGCCTGTCCTGATCTTTGCTTGTTCCTTGACCACGATTCTGCCTGTCCCTTGCTGTTCCTGTTTGCTCCTGTTTGACCCTGCCTGTACGACCACTCTCACTTTAAATAAAGCTGCAAATGGATCTCTGCCTCAGTCCCGCTTCGTTACACATATACAATAGCCATTTCTAATAGAGCCATTAAAAAAATCAATCAGGTTAACTTTGATTACATCTGGAGAAAGAAAACCCATTACATGAAAAGAGTTGAGATGACAAAAAATGTTAAAGATGGAGGTTTGCAAGCAATTGATTTTGATTTTATAAATGGGACCCTGAAAATTAATTGCTAAGATCCTTCCTGAACCACCAAAATGTTTGGTTTTTATATCCCCAGAGAATTGTTTAAAAAATTAGGAGGAATAGAATTTTTATTAAGATGTGCTTTCACCATACAATGTCTTCCAATTAAATTGTCCCAGTTTCACCAACAGGTCTTGTTATATTGGAAGATTCTATACAACCATAATTTCAAACCACACAACACACCACTATGGAATAATAGATATATTACAATAAGAAAGAAGTCTCTTTATGACAAAGACTGAATGGAGAAAGGTATTTGGTCAGTGTCCCATTTAATTGATGGTAATGATGGAATTATATCATATGAGAATTTCTGTGTTAAGTACAATTTACTTCTTCCTGTACTTTTAATTGAAGGTTGTGATTTTAAAGGATGTAAACTTTCCAATAAAATGATCAGAAATAGGTTTAACAACATTTCTTATCCCATAGTAGCTTATAGAAATTCAATTTCACTTAATTTCTCCAAAGATATTATTCATAAACTTAGAACTAAATATTTAAAATTTCCTTTACCTCCCAAAATTTTAAATGGGATATATCCATCCAGTGAATTCCTACGACTTAGATTTGGGTTTGATTCTAATAAACGTATGTTCTGTGATGATATAGAAACCACAGATCATTTATTTTTTCATTGTATGTATGTGGAGGCTTTATGGTCTGATATTCATGACTGGCTTTATCCAAAGGTGCCTCACCTTGGTAACTTCACTCTAAAGGACATCACTTATGGACTTATAATGAACAATAACAAAGATGACTTTCTGATTAACAACATTATTATGCTGGGAAAATTTTATATACACAAATCCAAGTACTTGAAGGAGAAACCAATGTTTTATGCATTTCATAATGAGTTTGTTTCTTATATAAAAGCCCTCCAAGTGATGACAAAGAAAAATGCAATAAAGCTTTTCTCCATTATAGAAGAATATGATTTAATAGAAAAACCCTAGCCCCCTTTATTATATGTTATTTAATTATTATTTATTTTTATATATTTTTGCTTTTGTTATATTGTATTCTCTCATGCACTTGTTCTGTAATTTGTAATGCAACAGTGTGTTAATAATGCCATGTTGTTTGTACACTACTAATTGGTTATTAAAAAAAAAAAAAAAAAAAAAAAAGTTCAGTTATTTCCTGGATTGCCTATTCTTCTTTAGCATTGGCATTTGTGGACTAAAAGTGCACAGAGCGCCCTCCGGCTGCAAGTATGAATTGTGAACACAGTACCCAGCGTTCACAGTGACAACAATAAATAATGAATAAATACTCCTCTGTATAGAAAATTGACATAAACATGAGAATCCATCAATATTTCTCCAAATGTGCATGCTTTTAAGCTAAAAGCCTATATGAAATGCCATAGAGGTAACATAACTGTTCAGACACTTTGTATCATAGAAATGCATTATATTTTAAAGAATATAATGTAATACCATTATTTTAAATTGTAATAATATTTCATAGTATTGCTGTTTTTTCTGTATGTTTGATTTACATTATGATGAGCTTGAGACATGATCAACAGAGGGTTTTTTCACAGCCTATCTGACTGAAAGGCCTCATTAATATGCAAGTCATTTCAGGTCATTATTATGTGATTCTTTTGTCTTCTCAGGTGAGAATCACCCATTATACATGATTATTCACGCCTCCACGCTTACTGTGTTTCTTGACCAAAGATGTTTTAGAACATTTAAATCTCTCTATTGTTTTATATGAAGGAGTAGGAATGATAATTTTTACATAATTTTGAAGCAAAAACTCTAGTCTACAACCTCCAATACCCAGAAGTCTTGTGAACACAGATTTAATATATATTTTTTGGCTTTATTTCAGTGACTTAAGTTTTTTGTTTTTTCAATAACCTCGCATAAACGTTATTCCTTCAAAAACACAAACATGTACATGCATGTTCCTCACATATTATTGTAGCCTAGTTTGTGCTGAATACAGTGTAATGACACTTTTTCCATTAATATGTTTATAAACAACTGAAAAAAGCACAAATGTCAGGGCATGTCAAAACTTCTCCAGGCCCCAAATTAGCCTCAGACCCCTGAGGGTTAAATACTGGTCATTGTAATTTTTCTCATTAAAGATTCTTGCACAGATAGAAGATAAAGAAGTTCTTTCCCATTATTTTTATTTATTTCTTCCATTTTTCTTAACAACTTATTTAATGCAATTGTGAAGCACATTGTAGCCTTATGGCAATTCTATGCTCCTGTGCATGGTTTAACTGCAGCTATATGGAAGATAGCTGAGTGTTCCATTTAGGAGACAAACAAATTTAACACAGACACACGTGTTGTACTATTTCAGTACTAGTTATTCCAACTTACACAAGACACATGGTCTAAAATGCATAGCATCTAACCTCAAACCTAAGTGTGTCAACACATTACTTACAGTAAGGCAGTCATGTGTTTTAAAGAATAAATTCAACTAGTCTAGGTGCACATGTAGCACAAACAAGTAGAATGTGTGTTCTGTGAGAACAATGTGTCTAACACAATTACAAATTTGAATCCTTCCATTGATTCCTCAAAATTCTCTCAGCACTGATAGTGCTCCCAACTTCTGTCTTCATTCTAGTTCCATCTTACTACATTCTAATTCCTTCTGCTCCTCTCCAAAATCCTTTCTTCTTCCAAACCATTGCTTGAATCATCATGAGATTAAAGGCCATCCCTGGCCATCATAATATAATATATCATGATGTGATCATAATATAAATTATATTAAAATAGTATAAATTAAAAATCATTTTATTTGCTGGTATCAAGAGGGTCTTGGCTGAATAATTTGTCAAGAGTGACTTATCACCTCACTGATCTTTTAGAAGGCATTTGGCCCTGCAGCTACAGCTGTGATCGCATTGCATTGTGTTCACAGCAACAGGCTAAACTGGAAACAGTTATAGACTTTGACGCTGTGAATATTGGGTTAAATAATTTGCTCAACTTTAAGATTTTTGTGACTATAATATAGAATTGGACACAATTTTCTTATTTTTGGGCTAAGATGTTAAAGATGTTACACTCTTCTGAGAATCTATTTGGATATGAAAAGAAAGGTTGGACAAACACAGGGTTGATTGAGAGCACAGAGATTCATTTTTGGTCTGTTTGTTTTTTCAGTTTCTTTTGAGACACTGAACAACATACAAGAGTGAAGTAATGTTTTAAATTCTGAACTAAGACCAAGGTAAAAGATGTTTTATAAGACTGAGCATAACCAGTGCTGTTTACAAGATTTATGACATCAGTCGTAAACTTTCTTAGCACCTCTTGAAATTTCTTTTATAAAAACAAAGACAAGCTGGGCATGTCCTCTGAATGGGTGAAACCCTCAGGTTTGGTTGCAAGCCTCTAAGTGACATCATAATTATCTATATACACATCAGTTTTAACATTTAGTGTATTTTCCCAGTTACAGTCTCTCTAGGACTTCTGCATGGCCGCAGTTCCCCAGGACTGAGACAGAATTATACCCAAATCTTTTCTTTTGAAAACTTTTAGATTTACAACATCATTTTGTCCAGCTTCCATTCCACACACAAAGGATTTCAGTGAGAGATTCTCCCTTGTTATCTTTTGGCTTATCCAATCACAAGATTTTTCCGCAATGTGACCATTTGCTTATTTTCAGTGTTGCAACGTTGTTGCAGCAAGACAAATAAACATGTAGCTGGGCATTCTTTACCTCAGAATTTAGGTTTTAATTTACAGCCCTCTGTTGAATACCAGAATAAAATTTGGATGATGTTATTCCAATTTAAGGTTAATCTGTTGTTGCTTAGGCAAACAAGGAGATCTTTAAAGTTTAAAGCAAGGGATATAATTTCTCCTCTACTCTGTCACTATCATGTCCCTGATAACATGTGGTTGTCTAATTCTCCAGCCCCACCGGATTTCGGTCTCCGGTCTTAAATCTATGGGTACGCCGACCCATTCTACAAATGTGTAGGATGCAATTATCTTTCCCTCAACACTTCTAAGAGGCAAATAAGAATGGACTTACCAAAGCTGAAGAAAGAAAAGATGATCAAGCCTCTTACTTGTTGCAAATCCCAATTTTCCACTGAAAAGACACTCGCCACCAGGATATGGGAGATCACGTCGGGGTCACGACTTTGTAAGAAACCCTGCATCGGCCCAAAAATGGACTCCGACGCCCCCCGGGCGAAGGTTAACGCGTGTATGCCTTTTCAGTGTCTCTATTAAGTTCACTTAATTTCACTCGTTTAATCTGACTCCAATTTCAAATGATTCTTACACTTAGGTTGTGTTTCCAATTAGAAATTAATAATTTGTTATGTATCAATTTAGATATTCGATAATTCTGATTACCTTATATCTTCAATTATTTCGTTTACTGCAGTCCCGGTATCGCTTTAGAAGAGTTACTTCGGCCAATTTGAGCACTCTTCCCGGACACAAACTCGTCAGTCTGACCTTAAACATTGGATGCAGGGTAAATATCTACCTTTAAGTCAGTCACGCTCTGCTTACTCGTAACAAAAAGCATAGTTTTTTATATATTTACGAAAACTGCAACTTATTTAAGGCAGTGATTGTCAGAAATCGAAATGGACTTAATTGACGTGCCCCATGCTCCATTTATTAAACCTTTCGTATGAACAATCCTGAACACAGATTTGAGGTAATACCTTCGCTTTGATCTACTAGAAATAATGGATTAAGAATAATACAGAATCAACCAAATATAACATTTTATTTGTCAAGTAAAAAATTTATGATGCCAATTACATTACAATTAGAAGCCAATTCAGAAATGTTAAATGCATAACATCGATTACTCAAAGAAATGCATATATACACAGGGATGGGTGAATGTCCTCAGACATTCACCCATCTCTGTGGGGGCCTCTCCTACAGATGATCCCCCATGACTGCTTTGCTCTTTACCTTTTATACCAGAACCAGAACAAAAGGATCGTAAATGTTTATTACACCAACACCTGTTTTGGGGGAGAGGAGAAGAGACACCACCCAAAAAGAGGACAGAATTTTCCTTAGTTTTCCATCTTCTTCATAATTCTAGTGACTGCTGTGAAATTGAGACCGTTTTACCAACTGACCGAGACTTTTAAAATGATACCAAACATGAAAAGGGAAAAACAATAGATACACAAGTTACATTATACACAGAATATACATTTTCAGTGACTTGAGGCAGGGGGAAGGAGAGTTTGTGTGTGTGTGTGTGTGTGTGTGTGTGTGTGTGTGTGTGTGTGTGTGTATGTATGTGTTTGTGTGTTTGTGTGTTGGGGGGGGGGGGGGGGGGGGGTTGGGGGGGTTGCATACTGTAGATGTGTGGGGGCAAGGCGTTGTCCTATGCTATTCTTTTAAGATCTTCTCTCCAGATATGCTTTATTGCTTTATTGCAGGATGCTTGATCTCAGTTTTCGTTTAGCAGGAAAATCCAGCCTTACAACAGTATGTGTGCAATGTGATACTGTAAACATTACCGTGGTAGAAACTGCCACATTACTGTAACTCACCCTTCATCTGTAAGGATCAATTATAGATTCAGCAGCAAACTGCCACAAACTACACAAAACCACATGACTGTTTCAGGACTTCATCACACCTTTTGATAACACACTGAATACTGTTACAAACATTATGGATTTTACACCAGTTCTATAAGTTAGGTAATGTTCGTGTATTTTCTAATGTGTCATCTGTAGCCTGTATTACTGCAATTATTTCAGAAATGTTAGTAGAATGTTATTTAAAGGTTGGTATGATGTTCCTGAAACATTCTTTCAATCATTCAAACACCTGCTGTGAACAAACACTGAAAGAAAGAGAAATAAGAACACAAACTACAACTTTCTTCAGCCACAGCCTTAGATGAACTGAAGATAAAATACATTAAATCTCTGAAGATCTGATTCAACAACTCCACAAACAGCATTACCAGCTTCACTTATTACTAACCAGACTGACTTTATTTCTGTCACACGTCTACAGAAGCTCTTACTGAGAATGAACAGAAGTTTAGATGTTTCGTTTGAGGTCACCATCATGGATATCAGTGTTTGATTCAGCTGAGCTCTTGATTTGTGTTGAGCTGGTTCTTTATCAGCAATTGCGGGTGTTTTCAGAAAACATTTCTGCACTGATAAAGAAGATCAATATGTCTGTTGTAGTTTGTGTTCTTATTTCTCTTTCTTTCAGTGTTTGTTCACAGCAGTGTTTGAATGATTGAAAGAATGTTTCAGGAACATCATACTAACCTTTAAATAACATTCTACTAACATTAAGGAAACTGAACATTTTCATGTTCTTGAAATGTTACAAATTAATGTTCCTACAATGTTGAATTTTAGATCAAAATTAAGCTGAAAGAACGTTTGAGGAACATTATACCTTATAAAAATGTTCCTGTAAAACTGGATGTTTCTAGGTTCCCAGAACCAACACTGAATATTTAGAGAACATTCTTATAACAAAACTCTGTTAACAGAAGAGTGTAGATAAAACGCCTCTAAGAAACGAGACCTAATCTGATCACAGCTTCATTTCATCATTTAAATAAAATTTTAATACTCAGAACCATGTGTTTAGAGTGAAAAATACTGAAGATTGTTTTCTTTTTGTCCTGCAGAAGTGAATCATTGAACAAAGTGAACATTATACCTTATAAAAACATTCCTGTAACGTCAAGAAAACTGGGCGTTTTTAATGTTCCCAGAACCAACACTGAATATTTAGAGATAACAAAATTATGTTAGCTGGGATCTTGCATTGTTTGCTACTGAATTAACTGACTTTAAAAGTACTAATATGAAAGAAGATCATACTGTTGTGTTTCTGTGATTAAACCAAATGTTCTTATTACACATCACAATGATCTTGTGTTTTGAAACGATGTTTATGTAGAATGAAAACATGTACAGCTAGAATGAAAGCACAAGTGTGATCAGTTTGACGTTTTGAAACTATACTTGTGAAAAAAGCACCAAAGCGAATACAAAAACTGTAATAAAAAGAAGGTGTATTCTCAAATTCACACACAGCTGGAAGTCATGTGAGCTGAAACTAAGCCAAACTTACAAAAGAGCATCAACACACCATGCCAGAAGCACAAAATATCACGTTCCAATTTCATTTTGTTTTTCTGGACATAAAATATTTGTTCAAATTTTATCTGACAACAAAACGTCTCGGGTTACAGATGTAACCCTGGTTCCCTGAGTAGGGAACGAGACGCTGCGTGACAACGCATTGGGAACCTTCTGTGTGATGTCGTCACTGAAGCACTCATGTATCTAACCAATCGCGTAGCGAGACGTCAGAGACGGGTGACGTCACGGACCAGGAAACTATAAAGCACACCCGGATGCAGAGCACGCTAGCTTCTGAATAAGTCTGAAGCAAGCACTCGCAAGTGTGCAGGGGTACGGCAAGAGACGCAGCGTCTCGTTCCCTACTCAGGGAACCAGGGTTACATCTGTAACCCGAGACGTTCCCTTTCGTGGGAACTATCGACGCTGCTTGACAACGCATTGGGAACGCAATCCCAACTGAGCCATAGCTCAAACACTTGTCAAAGTTATCTTGACAAAACGGAGGACCCCAGAGGGGAGCCGATATCAAAGTTATAATACTTAATAAATGTGTGCTGGTATGACCATCCAGCTGCATCACATATATCACCCATGGAAACTCCTGACATCAAAGCTTTTGATGCCGCCATACCCCTAGTTGAATGGGCGCGAACATTCAAAGGAGAAGGCTGTCCGGCCGCTTCATAGGCAAGTGAGATGGCCTCGACCACCCACTTGCTCATTCTCTGCTTCGATGCTGGGCCGCTTTTTTTAGGGGACCCATAACAGACAAACAATTGATCTGACTTACGCCACAGGGCAGCTCTGTGGACATAAGCATCCAAAGCCCTTACTGGGCACAGCAGATAAAATTTTTCCTGATCCGCAGATTCAAATGGAGGAGGATAGAAGGCCTGAAGCACAATGGGGCCTGGGACATTGGTAGGGACCTTTGGGACATAACCCGATCTAGGATACAGGAATGCTTTCACCATTCCTAGAGCAAAATTCAAGAAAAGAAGGAGCAACAGAAAGTGCTTGTAAGTCTCCTATCCGCTTCAGAGAAGTGATAGCCAATAAAAGAATCGTTTTAAGAGTGAGGAACCTCTCAGGAACCTCCTCTAGTGGTTCAAAGGGAGCCTCAGCTAACCCCTGTAAGACCACGGCCAAGTCCCAGGCCGGAACCCTTGTGCGCACTGGCGGCCTCAACCTCAGTGTGCCACGGAGGAAGCATGTGACGAGGTGGTCTCAACCTACCGAGATATTCCCCTCAAGAGGAGCATGATATGCTGAAATTGCTGCAATGTAAACCTTCAAGGTTGAGTGAGATAGGCCCTCCGAGAATTTTTCCTGGAGGAATTTTAGAACACAGCTAATAGAACAAAGGACAGGGCCCGTATTATTGTTTCTACACCAAGTAGAAAACAAATTCCATTTGTAGGCATACAACTTCCTCGTGGCGGCAGCATGGGTCCCTGGGACAGGAATCAAGGCTTTTTCCACATGACCCGAGCACGAAGGCATCGCTGCGTGACTTCGATCATGCGAAAAGGATTTCCCCTCAGGGAAAACCCCTTGGTCCTGTGCCACCACTGTAAGGGTCTCATGTGCAGAAGGCCAATAGTAATCACGTTGGACGAAGCTGCCATCAGACCCAACAGTCTCTGAAACTGTTTTACAGTGAGAGTGGTTCGAAGGGAGCCTCAGCCAACCCTTGTAATACCACAGCCAGGTCCTAGGCTGACCTCAACCTCAGTGTGCCACGGAGGAAGCGAGTAACGAGGGGGTCTCGACCCACCTAGAAGCCACCCTCAAGAGAAGCATGAAAGGCTGAGATAGCCGCGACATAAACCTTCAAGGTTGAAGGCGATAGGCCCTCCGATAATTTTTCTTGGATAAATCTTAGCACAAAGCTGATAGGAGGGTGGACAGGGTCCATATTATTCTGTCTGCACCAAGCAGAAAATAAATTCCATTTATAGGAATAAAGCTTCCTCGTGGCGGGAGCTCTGGAGTTAAGGATGGTCTCCACAACCTCAGTTGGAAGACCAGCATCTATGAGCCTGGCCCCCTCAGAGGCTAGGCCCATAGCTTCCACAGTTCTGGGCGGGGATGTATTATCGAGCCGCCTGCTTGCGACAGGAGGTCCTGTCTAAGGGGAAGCTCCATTGGGGAGCCGTCTAGTAAGTACACTAGGTCCGAGAACCATATTCTGGTTGGCCAGAAGGGGGCTACCAGTACCAAGGCAATCGGGGGAAATGCGTACAGATGTAGCCTTGGCCACATCTGTACCATGGCATCCAGACCCAGAGGTGCTGGATGTGTTAGGGAGTACCAGAGTGGTCACTGGGTTGACTCTCCCAAAGCAAATAGGTCGACTTCCGCTCGACCAAAATTTTTCCATAGGAGATCCACCACTTCTGGGTGGAGTCTCCACTCCCCGGGCCTCGGCCCCTGCCTCGACAGGGCGTCTGCTCCCTTTATACCCCAGGATGAAAGCTGGCTTCAGAGAGAGCAGCTTCCCTAGGGACCATAGGAGGATCCGACGGGCCAAGTAGTAAAGTTGGCGAGACCGCAGACCCCCTGATGGTTTATATATGAGACCACTGCCGTGTTGTCCGTGCGGACCAACACGTGATGGCCTCTTAGGTCTGGGAGAAAGTGTTTTAATGCTAGAAACACCACCATCATCTCCAGACGATTTATGTGCCAGGACCTCCCATAGACCCTGAGCTGAGCGACCACTCATGATCGCCCCCCAGCCCGTGAGGGGCGCATCTGTCGTAAGCATTACACGACGACCAGAAGTCCCCAGCACGGGTCCCTGGGACAGGAACCAGAGATCTTTCCACATGGCCAGAGCACGAAGGCATTGCCGCGCGACTTTGATCATGTGAAAAGGATTTCCCCTCTGAGAAAATCCCCTGGTCCTGAGCCACCACTGTAAGAGTCTCATGTGCAGAAGGCCAAAAGGTATGACGTTGGACGCAGCTGCCATAAGACCCAACAGTTTCTGGAACTGTTTTACAGTGAGTGACTGGCCTAACTTCACCCCTTTCACGGCTGCGAGAATGGAACTCACACGAGCAGGAAACAAATGTGCCTGCATCATGGTGGAGTCCCAAACCACACCTAGATAAGTGGTAGTCTGAGCCGGAACTAGCACACTCTTTTTGGCATTGAGCCTCAGCCCAAGCCTTTTCATGTGGTACAGAACAGCATCTCGATGCTGAACTGCTAGTTGCTCTGATTGAGCTAGAATCACTTTCTATGTAATTCAGTACGCGGATGCCCTGGAGTCTCAGTGGAGCCAGCACTGCATCCACGCACTTCATGAATGTGCGGGGTGATATTAACAGGACGAAAGGAAGAACCCTGTATTGGTAAGCTTTGCCCCCGAAAGCAAACCTGAGGAACTTCCTATGGGAAGGATGGATGGACACCTGAAAGTATGCCTCTCTCAGGTCTATCGCCACAAACCAGTCCTCGGACCTGATCTGTGGGATAATCTGTTTAAGTGTAAGCATCTTGAATTTGAGCTTTCGAATTGAGTGATTTAACACATGTAAATCTATGGTAGGACACATCCTTCTTTGGAACAATGAAGTAGCGGCTGTAGAAGCCTGACAGCTTGCTGGGAGGAGGAACCCTTTCTATAGCTCCTTTTCGCAAGTCATGACCGGCTCTCCTCGGAAGGTCGGTGGAGACCGCTGCGCCCTGACGCACATTGGGTGGCAGGGTTAGCATAATGGCCCCCTGAGGGCGCCAAAGGGGGACGGGTATCAGATATTCTAACACAGGACCCCCTCCGGAGGGGGCTGCCCTCATGGATCCTGGCCCACAGATGTCAGGACCTCTTTGAAGCCTTCTTAGTGATAATAACAGTCCGCAGATCTGTCCTACTTCACAAAGACTTCAGCTGTGTCACCTGTCCCGGTCCCCAAGCTTTCTGCGGGGGAGCAAGGGTGGTGACACCCTTTTCCTTTAAATTCCTCAGAATTTAATGTATTCAATATTTCATTTAATCCTTAAATTAAATGCAGCCCAAAACAGTCAAAAATGACAGGCTGAATATATTAGAATACAAAGAGAGTTATAGCTCGTAATAGTTTGCAAGGTATTATAGGAAAGAGAGAAAGGGAAACTCCTGTCTACTCAGTTCCCTCCAGATATACATATATATATATATATATATATATATATATATATATATATATATATATAAACATTATATAAAAAATATACTACTAGCACGCAATCTATGCACAGCCTCGGCAAACGCAAGATCCGAGCGAGCCGTATATTTTTTGTTGCACACTTAATCTACGCGCTGCCTCGTCAAACGCGAGATTCGAGCTATATATTCCTTATCGCAGGCTTAATCCACGCGCTGCCTCGGCAAACGCGAGATCTAAGCCTCGTGTTAGACTTTTATTCCCTCGAGAATAAAGCCAACAGGAGTGGAGATAAAAACTCCCGCTAGTTCATTTCTTTCTTTACACTCCGGGACATTTTTATGAATGAACCGTAAGCTGCTTTGTTTTTGAACTGACGTGCATGCTCCACTCCCTAACACGATGTGTGTGAGGTGGCGAGTCCTCAGATCGATATCACAATATCCACCTCCTCAGAGCTGGGCATGTGAAATACCGGTGCCTCAACCGGGGAAGAAACCGCAGAGCGTGCTTCCACCTGGGAGACGGCACTGAACCTGGCAGGTAAGGGCAGAGAAAAGGCAGCGCCCGTCTCTAACCCCTCTGTCAGATCCATTTGTGAACCCCACGAATGGCTTCTTTTTCGCGATCCGCGGGGAACACTGGAACACAGTATTCTGAGCGCGTTTCTTTTTTCTTTTTCTTTTTTTTTACAGTGCACACAGACGGCTCTCTCTCGAGAGCTGCCCAGGCTTACTCAACTCCCATTCAACTGCTGTTTCTCGCCATAATACGTGTCTTTTTTATATATATATATATATATATATATATATATATATATATATATATATATGGATTGGTGTGAGATACTCTTGTCCTCAGACAAAGATATCGTGACTTGTTTATATGAAATAAGACAAACAACACCAAATAAGACACACGATAACATAGAGTGCTTGCTGAAGACACAGAAGCTAGCGTTCTCTGCATCCGGGTGTGCTTTATAGTTTCCTGGTCCGTGACGTCACCCGTCTCTGACGTCTTGCTACGTGATTGGTTAGATACATGAGTGCTTCAGTGACGACATCACGCAGAAGGTTCCCAATGCGTTGTCACGCAGCGTCGATAGTTCCCGTGAAAGGGAACAAACAGTGCTTAATATTTTGTTTTTGTCTATGATCTGGTTAATGTTGATAACTATTAAAACACACAATGACTTGTGAACATATTCAAATGATTTAACCCTCTTGTAAGGCGTTGTCGTATGGCAAAAATTTATTTATATTTCCTTGTTATTCAGAAAAAAAATACAACATATTGCACTATGGAACTTAAAGGGGCAGGCCTTAACATAGCCAATGATGAGCTGTTTTTAAGTCACATGACATGTGAATGTCCCTCTAAAACTCTCTTTCCCACAGTCACCCTCACACTGAAGACGCTTGTTGAAGTGCTCCAGAAGTTGATCTTTTAACCTCATTTCTAAACATCTCTTCTCAAAGGGGATTTTTGTAGCATCGTTGATAAGTAAATTAGATATTTTTATTCACAAATCAACTTTGCCTAACATAGTTTTACTGTAAATTGAGAAAATATCAATGATTACATATGGCAATGCTGTACCACAGTGGAGGTCCTGTCAAGTACAGACCCTGGATTTATTGTAACTTATGGCAGGATCTTGGTATTTGTGGGATATTTAAGGAGGGATCTCTACTTTCCTTTGATAACATATCAAGATATAATTTACCTAGGCTATATTTTAAAAAATATTACTGTCATTTCTAAATATCCATTCTCAGTTATTGAGAAAATCCTTCTGAAACCTCCTCCAGACAAATTCATTCCTCTTTTCTATAAAGCTCTGTACAGATTGATTTGGGAAAGAGCTCAGGGTGGATATTTTATTTATGGATTATTATCTAAAATTGATAGATGTTTTTATTCTTCTTTTTATGCACCTGCATACCAAAGCAAATTCCTTGTACATGTTGTAGTTGGCAATAAAAGTGGATTCTGACTCTGATATTTTGGAAGAGGAGTGGGAGACGGTCTGGTTCCAGACCAATAGGCTTTCAGTGTGTAACAGAATCCTCATATTACGCCTCATATAAGACACACAATTCAACTATTTCACTGCTCTGCCCTGAATGAAGTCTGATATAGGAGGTTATACTCATTGTATACAGGACTGTCATGTGATTCAGACTTACTGGTCCAGAGTTGTGGTTCAATTAAATAACATCTCTTCATGTATGAACGATGTTGTACTCAGTTATGTACAGCTGAGGGCAGCCTTTAGCTAAATTTTTACCTAATGTTGAATACTGTTAAATGACATTAATGTAATAAGATGACTTCTTCTGTGGCGTACGTTATTGCATGTACACTGTTCTTATGTGAGCTCCTGTTTTCTGTTTTCATCTATAGGCAGACTTCAAGCCCTCTGACAGACAATAAAAGCTGACCAAAAAATAAAGACAACATCATTGGTTTACTCAGTTGCATGGTTAAGGAAGGAAAGCACAACATTAAATCTTGTTATATAGCAGATGATTGCTTCTAGAAACACTAATATTCCTAAGATACACGATTGATCGTCATGCTGAAGGATTTCACACTGACAGTGAAACTGCTCTTCCAGGTTGACCAAACAACACCAATGCTGAAATGGGTGTCATCTTCTCCCCATAAATACACACCGTTGGGGTTTGCATTGAGACAAAATTTGTACCAAAATGCCCCCAGAAACTCTTTAGCACAGTTACTTCCATAGGAGTCTCGGTCTTTGTCAAAGGTGGAGAACTTCTGATCATTATGAGCAGATAAAGAGTCGCCTGCAGAGAAGAAGAGCATCACTGAGGACAGTAACTCAACTGGAATGAGTTTTCATGAGTATTAATGAAAGTGTCCTACCTGCTCCTCCATCTCTGAACCCTGAAACATGCAGTTTATACCCGTCAGTTTCAGGACTCACAGAGAAGGACGAGTACAGAGCAAAACCTTTCCTTCCTGTGAAGTCCTCCAGATCCACTCTCAGCATGTACTTCCTGTTACGTGTCAGCTGGTGAAAGTTCTCCAGCCCTGTTCACACACACACATGAAGAACATGTTCAACCAAACACTGGACATTCATAAATCACATTTTAAAAGTTTATAGTCATTCCAGCCATAATATACAGCGGCCTCAACATGTATTTGGCTTCTTTTGGATACTTCAGTCCCACTTAACAATGTCTTAAATTTGACGCATTAGATTCAAAATACCAAAACCACTGAAAGCCCAAGAATACTCAATTTTCTCATACACAAAGTCATTCATGGACGTGTTCGGCACATGTGCACTATGTTTATTTTCTCAATCAGTTAGTACATGCACTGTCGCCCACATACAGTTCCACAGAAAACTCAGGATGTGGACGGTGTGCGTGTGCAACAGCACATGTGAGAGTTAATTACGGCATGAGGACAAGAAAAGAGCCTTTGCAGCCTAACCAGGATTTCTCACAACTAGTCTCAATGTGATTTGTAATGGATGAAGTAATTTCTCCTCAAGTTCACACAGGTATCATGACAAATATAATCCACACAGTTTCACAACTTTTCTTAATTTTTAACCCTTTAATTGGCGGCGTATCCTGTGGGATACAAACATTTGAGAAGCTGTGAGGGAGAGTGAGGGAAAGTTTAGGTCTCATTTTTTTGTTTCATGTTGAAAGGGTGTTTGTTGTGAATATTTAAATATATTGATTTTGTCAATAAAGTTTTTGTTTAGCTCACGGGCAGCATTTAAAAACAGCATGACCACCTGTAGTGGGAAATCTACTCACCTTCTGATAAAACTTGATATATTTCACATTTACAATATTTGGAGGGGACTTGCATGTTTAAAAAGTTGTTGTTCAGTGTTAGCTTATTGCGTTAATGTGGAAAATTTATGAATTAAATTTTTACATTTTGCATAATCTGTCTGTAAATGTTTGTATCCCCCAGGATACATTGCCAGTTTAGGGTTATAAATGAATTGAAAACAGAGTGCTTGTTTGGCAATGCCTTTTACAACATTATAGCAAGATTTTGAAAACATTTATTCTCTCATAACTAAAGAAAACATTCTTTGTAAAATTCTGTTGAACAATAAATGTAATGCCTATTTATGAATATATTAGCCTATTGTATCATATTTGATATGCAAATTTCTAGGGTCTACAATTGATCAATATGACCAAAACTTTGCTGAAAAACATGTTGTACACAATCTACTGCTTTCCTTCTGTCCTCTGATTGATAGTTCATACTTTTCCAAGTAAAGTTTTTTAACATTTTCTGGACTGAAGCAACTTGGCTTTGATTATGCATGCATCATTTTGTAATGTTAAAAAAAAATATTTTTAAATTTTTCATGTAAATGTAAATGTCAAATATGACACAACAGGCTTTTGGGAACATTTATTTGTCAATTTCTAAATTATCATTGATTTGTACATATAATACAGTTTGTACAGTATAAAAAAACATTGTCTATGGAGAGTCCCCACAAATATAGTGAACCAGACGTGTGTGTGTGTGTGTGTGTGTGTGTGTGTGTGTGTGTGTGTATGAAATATGATACTCAAAAAAAAAATATGTGCAAACTTATATATAGTATATGCATGTTTTTTTTTTTTTTTTTTTTTTTTTGCTGAGCATCATATTTATACATCTGAGTTTTAAAGCTCATATGCAATTCAATGATAATTGATAGATGGAAAAATAATATTCCCCAAAAGCCTGTTCTGTCATATTTGACATTATCATGAAAAAATATAAAAAATAAGTTTTGGAAACACTTTACAATAAGGTTTAATAGTTAAACATTAGTTAATGTATTAACTTACATAACCTAACCAATACATTTGTTACTGTATTTACTAATCTTCTTTAACATTAGTTAATGAAAATACAGTTGTTTATTGTTTGTTCATGTTAGTTCACAGTGCATTAATTAACGTTAACAAGATTTTAATAATGTATTAGTAAATGTTGAAATTAACATTAACAAAGATTAATAAATGCTGTATAAGTGCAGTTCATTATTAGTTCATGTTAACTAATGTAGTTAACTAATGTTAACTGATGAACCTTATTGTAAATATTTTTTTTTTACATTAAAAAATTGTGTATGAATATGAATAATTGAGTTTCTTGAAAAGGTTTATCTACATTTACTTTATAAAAACCATTAAAGATTTATGAGCAAAAAAAGACTTTACTTGGAAAAGTATGATCTGTCAATCAGAGGACAGAAGGAATGAAGTAGATTGTGTAAAACAGATTTTTTCAGCAAAGTTTTGGTCATTTTGATCATTTATAGGCCCTAGAATTATAAAATTAAATGCCATATTAAATATGATACAGTAATATATAAATAGATATATAAATAGGCATTATACTTATTGTTCAACATAATTTTACAAAGAATGTTTAGTTTAAATTAAGTTTGGAGAGAATAAATGTTTTAAAAAATATAGCGTGCCAATTTGCATTGCCAAACAAGCATTGTATTTTCAGATAATTTATAAATTCAAAGAGACGTGTCCTGGAGATAAAAACATTACAATAAAAAATAAAAGTCATGTTTTTTTTTTTTGTTTTTTTTTTTTGTTTTTTTTTCATTAAAATTGTTTTATTTATGTCCTAATTAGATGAAAAATAAAAATAAATTAATTTTCTAATTGCTCTTGCTAGTATTAAATTTAACTGTGCTGAATGAACTTATATGAGTTTGCATTATAAATGAATTCATAAATATTTTTTATCACTTGTTTTGTATCAGAATGTGTTGGAAAGGAAGTGTATTGTATGTTGTAAGATAATAAAATGTTTTAAAATAGTTTAAAATGTTGTAAAAGGCACTGCCAAACTAGACTCCAGTGTTCAATGAATTTGTACCCCCAAACTGGCAACTTATCATGTGGGATACAAACATTAAAATCAAAATTAAAAGTCACATTTTGAAAAAAAAAAAAAAAAGAAGATCAAGTTGTATTATTTGTTTGCTAATAAGATGAAAAGTAGCAATAAATTAATTTTCTGATGTCTCTTTATGGTCTTGCCAATTAAAGGGTTCACATTATATCTATTGTTTGTAGCCTATATTAAAATGGAAGAAACTTCATTTCCATTTCTTTAACATAAATGACATTGAATTCAATACTTTTCTTATATAATGCAAAGACAGTTATATATTTTTTATAGTGACTTAAGTGTCCAGTAAATGTTTTAATTTCTGATGCAACCCAAAATCGCTAGTGAATTGTTACCCAGCCAGTATTTGCCCTCGGTGGTCCCGAATCCTCTCTTGTACTCTTTCCACGGCTGATAAAAATGAATACTGCCGTCCATTCTCCTCTGAATCACCTGTGATGGGTTGTAGTATTTATCAGTTTAAAGGTTAAAAGCATTTATTAAATGTTATCCATGTTTGTTTATATAAAAAGTCACATTCGTACCGTCCATCCTCCGTTGTCTTCATCTTTCCCACCTGAGATCATGTCACAGTAAACCCAGACAGGAACATCACCTGCTGGATAGATGGAGTAAATCCCACTGACTGTTTGTCCTGCTTTATAAAGGTCAGAACAGTCGACCGGCATGTTTTCATCATTACTGCATCTGTTCATCAGAACAACAGAGAGAAGAACCAAAAGAAACACCATCAACTAGATGAAACAGAGAGACTAGATGTTCACTTCTTTCTCTCTCTTGTGCAGATGTTGTTGTTAGCGGCTTTTATCCCTGTTTTACTGGGCTGTGAGTGTGATAGTGATGTAGAAAAGGAGTCGACTGTTCTGACCTTTATAAAGCAGGACAAACAGTCAGTGGCATTTACTCCATCTATCCAGCAGGTGTTGCTCCTGTCTGGGTTTACTGTCACATGATCTCAGATGGGAAAGATGAGGACAAGTGTTAAATAATTTCTTATTTCTTGGGCTTCACTTTTTGCCTTTCTTTGTGTCTTGGGATTTACAAGAAGTAGTAGTTCTTGGACACACTGACACACACACAACCAGAAGTTGAAGACACACACACATTTACATGTCATAAATGTAGGGAAATAGTCAGGCTGACAGAGAGAATCTCCGAATTAGAGACACGCATCCAAACTTTAATTGAGGATAGTAAGAATGCAGGGGCTTCAGATACCATTTTGGATGCGACTAGCTTAGTGAACTCTGTACATTGTTCGGTTCCGGCTGTAGAGCCCGCGCAGCAGGGCACTCGGGTAACGGTGAGGCGGCCTAGCCGTGGAAAACACCACTCTTCCGTTCCATTAAGAACATCAAACAGGTTCTTGTTGAAAGAATCTTGTTGAAAGTGCCCTAGTTATTGGCGATTCTATTAGACGGAACGTGTAAATAGAGACACCAGCCACCATAGTCACACGTTTGCCGGGAGCCAGGGCACCTGACATCAAAGCAAATTTAAAAGTGCTGGCTAATGCTAATCGTAAATACTCTAAAATTATTATTCACATCAGCACAAATGATGTTCGACTTCGCCAGTCGGAGATCACTAAAATTAACATTAAAGAGGTGTGTGAACTCGCAAGTACAATGTCAGAAACAGTCATTTGCTCTGGTCCATTTCCTGTTCGTCGTAGTGATGAGATAGTTAGCAGATTATCATCACTCAATGGCTGGCTGTCTAAGTGGTGTCCACAGAATAATATAGGTTTCATAGAGAATTAAAAAAGTTTTTGGGGCAGACCTGACCTGTTGAAAAGAGATGGTATTCATCCGTCCCGGGATGGTGCTGCTCTTCTCTCTAGTAATATGGCACATAGTCTTAGAGCTGAAACATGACAAACTGGGGCCCAGGACAGGAAGCAGACAGACTGGCTAAACCGACCGTCTACTCGCTGCCTCACGTTACAGAAGTCAGATAAATCCCAACACATAGAAACTCTCACACATATATATTATCACATATGTGTCTGTTATAATAATAATAATTATGTTTTATTTATTTAGCGCCTTTCAGGAACCCAAGACGCCTAGCCTTCGCCTTCATTAATCTGAGCTCTGGGGTGAACCAGGTGGAAGAATAAGCTGAGGGGACAGTTCTTGTCTTTAATGGGGCCAGAGCTTCCAAAACATTAGATGTAGATTCATTATATGATGAGAGAATCTCACCAGGACAACAGAGATTAACAGAGAGAGGCAGGGAGTAAGCAGCAATAGCAGTAGAGAAGTTGTCAGCGTCTATATTTTTCAGGTTTCTATAAGATATTGAAGATTTGATTTTTGATTTGGCAAGGGGGAGAGAGAAACTAAAGTCAATGAGTTTATGGTCAGATATGCCAACTTCGAGACCCTGGACACAAACATTGTTAATTCCAACAGTGCAGATTAAATCAAGGGTATGAGAATGAGAGTGTGTAGGAAAATCAATGTGCTGTATTAAATCAAAGCAGTCCAATACAGTCATAAAGTCCTTAGCAAAAGTACCGTCAGAATCCACATGAATATTGAAATCACCAAGCATAATAATGTTATTATACTGAGCACATGCAATAGTAAGCAACTCAGAGATATCAGAGAGAAAGTTAGCATGATGTTTAGGCGGTCTGTAGATCAGCAAAATCAAGAGTGGTGTGGGACCAGCAATTCTAAATGACAGATATTCAAAGCTAACAACAGCATGGAAGTCGATATTGATAGTTTTATATTTGTTCTTAATCACAGCTGCCAGGCCACCGCCTCTGCCAGTGGGACGTGGTTTAGACAGATGGTAGTATCCAGGAGGCGTCAGCAGGTTAAGCTCCATAAAGTCATGAGGCGATTGCCAGGTTTCAGTGAGTAGAAGTATGTCCAACTTTCTTTCGACGATAATGTCATTCAGAAATGTAGCTTTATTGGCCAGGGAATGAGTATTGAGTAGAGCAAAGTTATGTCTAAGGGGCTTATGAGTCTCACAGGTGTATGTCACATCTCTAGCCAGAGGTGTGAGAGTACGAGACATGTTATTGCAATGAAAGCGCTTGTCGTTATGGTGACGCATCAATCTATGTGAGCGTATCACGGGTATTGAAGACAGGAAAACAGAGTGTTGAATCAGCCAGCGCTTAGGAGACCGATGAATATAACTAGGGCGACGAGAAATTCCGAGGCTTTTACACCATTCATATGTAGAAAAATCCAGCCGAGAAAAAGAGTTCATTTGGTGCAGTTGTGACGAGGTGTAAAAAAACTCCATGTTAAACAAAAAGAGAAAAAGACAAGAGATGAAAAGGGGTCTAGTGACTGCGAGTTTATTTATGAAGTACATTGCCTTCGAGACGAAGAGCACTCGCAAATATGCAGCCACACCAAACTCTGTTGCACGAACTACGTTAGCCAAGCCCAGGGGGGTACGATCGCCAGATCTGTCATGACCCGCGAATTCAAACGTACAGAAAACCCAGCAATGGGCACGGGCAGAGGGCTCGTGGTGAACAGAGGAGTGAGGCCGCACCACACACGTTAGCCAAGCCCGGTGAGGAAAACAAGCAAAACAATGAGGAAGGGGAGACTTACTCACCGAAGGTATTGAGCGTTAAACCAGACACAGGCAGAGAGCTTGCGGTGAAAATTGAGGCGTGTCACGAACACCAACCATACAGGTAAAGGCAAACGTTTGTAAAAACCAGGAAAACAGTCCAGTAATGTTTATGTTTGATGATTTTGTATCCAAAATGGGGAAAAAACACAAGAGAAAATGATGATTGATGTTGATAGTGATGGAGGAGACTGAAATAACGGCGATAGATTTGATCAAAACAAATAATCCAGACATATGGGTCAAGACAGAAACATGTTGTAGTTAGTAGAAAAAACGAGTCCAAAAACATACAGACAACCAGCAGCAAGGACAGGATGGTGATACACAGCTTGCAAACGGTTAGCAAACAGGAAAAAAAAAAAAAAAAAACAGTGAACATTGACGATGAGAAGCGGCAGCCACAGTGCGCACGGCGTTCTCTCACCGGAACCGGAAACGTTCAGGATTCTGGCCAATGAGGAATTAGTAAAAACCCGAATTAGTAAAAACAAAAAACTTCCAAACCCATTTAATGGTAAAAATTTAATTGATGTTAAACAAATAAAAAATAGAGATAATACTGATAAACAACTGATAAAGCTTGGGTTGTTAAATATTAGATCACTCTCTTCAAAAGCACTTATTGTAAATTATATTATCACAGACAGTAATCTAGATGTGCTGTGTTTGACAGAAACGGGGACGATTACATTACTTTAAATGAGTCTAGCCCTCAAGGTTACGATTATCAACACTGTAATGATGGGTCGACAGAATGGGGATCCATTTGCAGCTTTATTAACAAAGGTATACAAACAGGTGGGACTTTGGGCAAGAGCATAAACAGGGACAGGCAATGGTCGAGACAGGCGGCAAGCAAACAGAGTCGAGGAACAGGCAAGGGTCAAGACAGGCGGCTTACAATCAGAGTCCAGATAACAGGCAGTGTTCAAGGCAGGCGGCAAGGTTCAACAGAGATAAACAGTCCAGTCGGTAACAAAAGGCAGTACACAGGGAAAAACGCTTAGAAATGATCACCTCGGCAAATCAAGACTTCGCGAGGTATGTATGCATGTGAGAGTGTTATATAGTGTGAGAGTGATTGAGTTCAGGTGTGTGTGCAATCAGTCCCAGGAATGAGGGCACATGGGAAATGAAGTCCGAATCAATGAAGTTCAATATTCAGGTGATGGCTCCCTCCGGCGGTCCGGAGGACGAGCCGAAGGAGCCTCATTCATGACAAACACATTCCTCGTCAGAAAGGCAAAGGGGGAGGTGTTGCTGTAATTTATAGTAATACAGTATATAGTGAAAACACGACTGGGCCCAAGATGAATCCTTGTGGGACCCTACAGGCAATGGATGCTGGAGAAGAAAATGAGGCAAACCATTTTGTTCCCTGGACTCTGACAATCTGTTTTAAACACTGTAACCTGAAGTGCTGAAATGTCTGTGTCTGTATATCTGTAACCTCATTACGTCCTATAGCTCTTGGCGTAATGTTATTAAGTACCTTTATGGATCTTGAGAGAGGAAGTACCATTGCTGGTGATGCAGGCCTCACTGAGCCATCAGATTTCATCAAAAATATCTTATTTTGTGTTCTGAAGATGAACGAATGCCTTACGGGTGTAGAAGGGCATGAGAGTGAGTAACAAATGACAGAACTTTCATTTTTGGGTAAATTGGCCCTTTAAATGTCCAGCGCCGTTTATAAGAATTCGGGTCTTCTCGGGGTCCATTTGGAAAAAGCACATTTATTTTAAATTACCCGAGACCAGAGGCCACTAATACCAAACCCGACACGTGTCAGAGGCACTCATCAAAATCTCGGGTTGGCTCTTGGGTTTTTAGATCAAAGTTGACCCATGAAGACCTCTACACAGTACTACATCCACAATCATATAATTTTTTTTTATTATTATTATTTATTTATTACTACTAAAAAAAAAAAAAAAAAAAAAAAAAAAAAAATTAATTATCCCACAACAACTTTTTCTAATATCTTAGCCAAGTTGGGTAATTTTGAAATCAGTCAGTTTTTTTAATTATGTGGGTCCAGATTGTTTTTTTTTTTTTTTATTATTATTATTTTATTTTATTTTTTTTAGATGGGCTCAACTATAGCTTGATTTCAAAGTGGTACAATCCCATTCTGGAGACTGTAATTAATAATGGATAAAATGCTTGGGCAACTAATATCAACACCATCCTTTAAGGAACTGCGTCACTGAGGCAAGATGCACGGTTTGAATGGAGAATAATATTTTTGATATTAGAAAGTGACACTAGGTCATACTGACAAAAGCACAGCCTAGTTACATCTACTAAAACTTCACAAATAAATCACGATTTCTGTAAAAGAGTCAAGCTAAGCTTGTCTGTGTTGATAAAACGTGACACATTGTTCATTTACACATAGGGTTGTATTTATAGGGAAAGTTTATGAGCAGTTGAACTGAATTCCTCATTTACAGTTCCTGAGGTCTTTTGTAGAGTTAAACAAATCCACATCAACACATAATGCCTTTCATTGCTGGAGTTTATTAAAGTTTATTGTTGATTTGTTTCAGTAGTATATTTAAAAAAGTGACCCAAAACAAAGAAAATAAGAAAATAATTAATGAGATAAACAAAACAACAGCCATATATCCTGTTACAATATATACCATGATTTACTAAGTTACAGAGTTAAAAGAAGAAGAGAAACCCAAAACCTTAATTTAATTTTGTTTCTGAGAAACACTGTAATGTTTCTTCAAAGGTCTAAGACACACGTTTGATCTTCATGCTGATGGATTTCAAACCAACAGCGTAATTGTTCTTATAGTGGTACCAAACATTTCCAATGGCGAAAATGGTGGGATCTTCTCCTCCTAAATACACACCGTTGGGGTTTGCATAGTGACAGGCTACGTACCAAAATGCCCCGAGAAACGTTTTTGCACAGTTATTAGACCAGGTGTCTTGATCTTTGTCATAGGTGGAGAACTTCATACCATTGTGGTGGGTCAAAGAGTCACCTGCAGAGAAGAAGAGCATCATTGAGGACATCAGGAGCACATTTTCTGAAGTGAGTGTGACTTTTTTTAATGTGAATGAAAGTGTCCCACCTGCTCCTCCATTACTGAATCCTGAAACAAGCAGTTTATACCCGTCAGTTTCACAATCCACAGAGAAGGATGAGTACTGAGCAAAAACTTTTTTTCCGGTGAAGTCCTCCAGATCCACTCTCAGCATGTACTTCCTCTTACTTGTCAGCTGGTACATGTTCTCCAGCCCTGTTCACACACACACATGAAGAACATGTTCAACCAAACACATGATCATCCACACAAACGGACACTCACTGTGAGATCTTACCCAGCCAGTATTCGCTCTCCACATTCCCAAATCCTCTCTTGTACTGATTCCACGGCCGATAGAAATTCACACTGCCGTCCATTCTCCTCTGAATCACCTGTGATGGGTTTATATAGAAGATATGATTCATAATGTATGTTCTGATGTGTGTTTAATGATCTACAGTCACATTCGTACCGTCCATCCTCCTTTATCTTCATCTTTCCCATCTGAGATCATGTCACAGTAAACCCAGACAGGAGCGCCACCTGCTGGATAGATGGAGTAAATCCCACTGACTGTTTGTCCTGCTTTATAAAGGTCAGAACAGTCGACCGGCGTGTTTTCATCAGTACTGCATCCGCTCACCAGAACAACAGAGAGAAGAACCGCTAGAAACACCATCATCTACACAAGACACAGAGAGAAAGAGATGAACATCACACTGAAAACCATCTCTAGAAATGTTGTTGATGAACTCACTGCCATCTTCTCAGTCTCTCCTCAGTAGATCACAGCAGAGATCTGTTTAATCTAGACGAAAAAAAGAATAAAAATGTCTTAAAGTTGTATAAATGTCTGAATGTTTTCTGAGGTAAGTGACGAGTAAAACAGTAACTCACCGTTTGTGTTGTTGAGTCTGACAGACACTCTTTATATATCTGTCAGATTTTCATGCTCCTCCTCTGTGTCACAGAAGAAATTTACTCAATGAACACCCACATTTTGGATGCAAATAAAAAAGGCATCTGTCATCCTCAATGCAAATATATATGCAGTGTATTGTATTTTATCTATTCAGTAAATCTCACTGAATCTGGCTGATTTAGTTTAGAGCTACAATTTGTAGTTTTGATTAAATCCTTCATGTTTATTATTTTGAATGTAAATGTAAATGTGGTCTCTCTCATAATGTGCCTTAGATTTCATGAATGTGTTGTTTGCTGTTTTTGCAGTGCCTTCAGTGCTTGGCCCCAAATTCTTCTTCTTCTTCCTTTTCTTTAATGGAAGTCTATGGCAGAACTGTTTGGTCAAAAATTGTGAAAACTGGCACATAGAAAGAAGAGAGTCTGAACATTGATCAGAGCACATTTTTCCTCTGATTCCAGCACTCATTCTAAGTCAGATGAATACCATGTTTACAGTTTCCAGCAGATGAAATATTAGACCGTTTTCAGTTTGAATTAAATGTTTTTTCCTCTTGTCTTCTCCTACAAATTCTGATCAATCTTCAACAAACTCCTGCCCGCTCCAGCAAAATTCTCCCATTCCCAGCAGAAACATTCATGCTTTGTCCCATCCCTGCCCACAGGTAAAATTATACATGGGTTATTTTCAGTACGTCCATAAAATAGTTTCAAGTTAGGCCATCTAGCAACAACCTTCATCCCAGCATAAATGTTTCTGATAAATTATTTGTTGTTACTTTAGAATTGACTTTAAGATCCTTCTTTTCGCATATAGGCAGTCGTATTATTGGTTTTACAGAAACAAAAGGATCTACAACATATATCTGCATATATATCTGCAACAGTTTTCCATATAGAAATTAAACTTTAAAAGCTAAAAGCAATTTCTGTTACGTAGTCAGTAATTCTGCAAATTGCATTTTAAATCACTTTGCCAAAAATAATCACCATAAAGCTACATATGAGATTGGTGCAGGCTTTGCTCAGGCACTGTAATCGCTGCAGCTGCATTTTATCAATTAATTGCAAAATGTACAAATAAATCCATAAGTTTATTTACAGTAAGTCATACTGCACATCCGGACCAGATATTTTCCCTAAAAACACAAAGGATTAATGAGGAAGAAATACAAATGCTGTTTCCCTCCTTCAGCACATCCTGGACAAACATGGTCTCATCAAACAGACTTAGTTACACAAAAGATTAAATCTTGTCGATTTAATAGCTGATGTTTGATTTTGATGTTTGTTCCCTTGGAAGATCAGCTGACTGCCATGACCCAGGGTACAACACATTATTCCTCAGAGCGTTTCTCTTCTCAAGTTAAAGACATTTTTCTTAAAAGAGCTCATGGAAGATTTTACCAGAGATACGGTATTTTCAGTTTATAAATGGTTTATAATACTATGAAATAGTTTTTAATTGAGTGGCTGAAATGTATTTTTTTTTAAGATTTTTTTTTTTTTTTAATTGCTTTGGTGGCATTTTCAGAAGAAATTTTCAAAACACTTTTTCCCAGTGGTGTATAAAGTACTCGAAAACCATACTTGAGTAAAAGTATAGATATCTTGCCAGAAAATGACTTTGGTAGAAGTTAAAGTTGCTGTTTAGAATGTTACTTGAGTAAAAGTTTTAAAGTATGTGATATTTTTTGTACTTAAGTATGAAAAGTATTTTTTTGATATTAAATGTACTTAAGTATTGAAAGTAAAAGTACAAGTAAATGTAAAATACAAAAGGAGCAAATATTAAAAATTGTTCTATACACAGTTTGAGCAGCAAGATTGTGTTGAGTTTTAACGCTCTTACATTTTGTTTCTTTAAATTGGCTAAAGGTTTATTGTAATTTTTATACATAAAAAATACTAATATATGAATTATACATTGATGATTCGTTCATGTTAATTTATAGTGCATTATAACTAATGCAAGAGACAACTTTAAAATGTTAAAATGTAAATGATGAAATTAAAAATGAACAATACTTTTATTAACCTTATTTAATGTTACAAATGTTGTAAAATGTTACTATTTCATATAAATCCAAACAGTCATGCTTAAAAATTACCATCTTTACACACAAAGGCATAGCATGGGTCTATTATATGTGTACTTTCACACATTATTTGGCTCTATTTTAGAAAAAAATATGATTATCTAATCAAAATATGTGTTACAGTGCCGATAAAAACTGAAATTGAATAGGCTACATTTCTGATTTGTTAAGCTTCTGTCGCTGTATGAGAATACAGTTTAAATATGCAACTTCGCCGGATAATGAATGCATAACAGCGAACAAATAGTTATAAACTAATGCAAATGAATGGTAACAATCGTGGCATACAGTTGTTGTTTTTTTTTTTGTCACATTGTTTTAACCGCTTGAGGTTAGGCCTACTACTAATGTCTCAGCCTCGACGACAAACATACTGTTCTCCACTAATGCAACATCTATTACTTTATAGTGATATGAAAACATGTACTGTAGTGTACATTGTATAACATACCGTTTTGTTGTCCGTTTTAAATCGTTTTGAAGTGACCCCCTCTGTGCAGCGCGCAGCCTCACATCACGTGTCAAAAGAAACCATACGAGGCATCAGTGATAGTTTTTATTTCGCCTCTAGAGGCCGCTCTCGTAATGTCTCATAATCTATGCTCGTAATGACAGCGCACTTCTCCAGCCGCAACCCGGAAAATTAAATCAACCGCGGTTGTGCGAGCACTTGTTCGCACATGCTTGCTTGCAGTCTGTGTTCTTCCGACTTTATTTTGTAGTAAGTAACGAAAATGCTTTGGGAAAATGTATCGGAGTAAAAGTATATAATTTATTTAGGAAATGTAGTGGAGTGAAAGTAAAAGTTGACAGAAATATAAAAACTCAAGTAAAGTTCAGATTATCCCAAAAAATACTTAAGTACTGTAACGAAGAATTATTACTTTGTTACATTACACCACTGCTTTTTCCTAACATTTCAGCATGTTTTCAATTCTGTTAGTACAATACACAAAATCACAAAGTATCCTTTTCACTACACAAAATAAGTGTTTCATCTATATAAATATTTTATTCACATTAACCGTCTTTCAAAAAGCTTATACTTTCAAACTTTTCATTTGTATCTCTTTTCATTCAGTTTAATACATTTTGTCCCCTTGGAATTATACACTGTAAAAAAATGCGGCCAAATTTCGACAGTAACATTCTGTTTTCCATTAAAACAGTAATATACCATAGAAAACAGTGCATTCTGGGTAATATTTGATGTTTTCGAGAAAGTAGCCTATAGCAATATACCGTGAATTAACAGTCGACAATCCGAGGCTGTTTCAAATCACATCCTATACCCTCATTCACTATTCCCTACATTAGTTCACTAATATAGTCCACTTGACAGAGTGAATAACAAAAAATAAGTGAATTCAGGCACTGATGAACACCTGCTGTTAACAAGCAAATCACTGAAGGAAAGAGAAACAAGAACAGAAAAAAAGATTAAATCAACTGAAAATTAAGAAGACATTAAATCTCTCAAGATCTGATTAAACAACTGGACTCACTGGACTCATTGTATGCTTACCTCAAGGACTCTAGTTATACTCACCATCTCCACTCCAGCATGTTCCCAGTCTCCTCCTGTGATCCCGTCTCCATGTGTGTCTTCAAGCATCGTCTCTGCTCTGCTTCACTCTCTGGTTCACTACCAGCCATGATCTCCACTCCTGCAACACAAAGGACAGTATTACCATCCTGTTATCATCCACCAAAGTTTATATTCGCACATTACTCACCTGCTTCACTGTTTTACTCTGCTGTCAGTCCAATAAACATCACCTACCTGTATTCCTCTGTTTGTAACAGAAGGCCGGACCAACACTTAGAAAGACATCATGAGTTCTCCTGATCCATTTCAGGAACTCATAGATGTTCTACACCGAGCACTCACCTCCAATCCACCTGCATCTCCACAAGCGATCACCTCCGTCAACACCGCCGTCACTCCTTCGGCCAAACCAGCACCCTTCTCTGGTTTCGGAGGAGGATTGCAACAGCTTCCTCCTGCAAAGTTCGCAGGTCCTGGAGATGCAACCACTTGTACCCTGATGACCATGCTAAGGTAGCGTTCATTATTTCCCAGTTGAATGGCAGAGCACTTCAATTGGCTGAAACTATTTGGTTGCAAAATAGTCCCGTAACCCAGTCTCTCACTAGTTTTGTGACCCATTTCAAGGAAGTATTCAGTGTACCTGCCGGGGATTCATCTATTGGTGAGCAACTATATCACTTAAAACAAGGTACCATGACTGTTAATCAATATGCCCTGAAATTTAGGACTCTTGCGGCTGCTAGTGGATGGAATGAGCAGTCACTGTTAACCACCGAGCATCAGGGTCTGGATCCATGAGTGCGGTTGCATCTCATGCATACGAGGATACCATCAGGCTAGAATGGTTCATCCAACTCTCCATTCAATTCACCACTCGTATGCAGTTGTGTAGAAGAGCACCAGTGCCAGTCACTATTTACACCATCACTCCGCCGGCCAGAATCCATCAGCCCTCCAGAACCAGCCAACGGACCCATGCAGCTGGAAAATAACCGGTTGACATTCGCTGAGCAGCAGAGGTGGCTGACCCTGGGATTATCTTTATACTGTGGTGCTCCTGGGCATATCATTTCAGCATGCCCCACTCGTCGTCCTCTTCCCATGGTGAGTGCCATTATTCCTCCCAATAATAAGATGAAGCCTCTCACTACCATTGTAATGCTTACTGCTGCTGATGTTTCCATTCCACAAATTTGCTGTGTGTGTGTGTGTGTGTGTGTGTGTTTGTGTGAGAGAGAGAGAGAAAGAGAGACAGAGAGAGATACAGAGACAGATGGCATCAAACAAAGCACTTTACATTACAGTATGTGCGCAATGTGATACTGTAAACATTACCGTGGTAGAAACTGCCACATTACTGTAACTCACCCTTCATCTGTAAGGATCAATTATAGATTCAGCAGCAAACTGCCACAAAACTACACAAAACCACATGACTGTTTCAGGACTTCATCACACCTTTTGATAACACACTGAATACTGTTACAAACATTATGGATTTTACACCAGTTCTATAAGTTAGGTAATGTTCATGTATTTTCTAATGTGTCATCCGAGCCTGTATTACTGCAATTATTTCAGAAATGTTAGTAGAATGTTATTTAAAGGTTGGTATGATGTTCCTGAAACATTCTTTCAATCATTCAAACACCAGCTGTGAACAAACACTGAAAGAAAGAGAAATAAGAACACAAACTACAACTTTCTTCAGCCACAGCCTTAGATGAACTGAAGATAAAAGACATTAAATCTCTGAAGAACTGATTCAACAACTCCACAAACAGCATTACCAGCTTCACTTATTACTAACCAGACTGACTTTATTTCTGTCACACGTCTACAGAAGCTCTTACTGATTTGCTTCAGTTGAGCTCTTGATTTTTGTTGAGCTGCTTCTTTATAAGCAATTGCGGGTGTTTTCAGAAAACATTTCTACACTGATAAAGAAGATCAACATGTCTGTTGTAGTTTGTGTTCTTATTTCTCTTTCTTTCAGTGTTTGTTCACAGCAGGTGTTCTTATTCTTGAAAGAATGTTTCAGGAACATCATACTAACCTTTAAATAACATTCTACTAACATTAAGCAAACTGAACATTTTCATGTTCTTGAAATGTTACAAATCAACGTTCCTACAATGTTGAATTTTAGATCAAAATTTAGTTGAAAGAACGTTTGAGGAACATTATACCTTATAAAAACGTTCCTGTAACGTCAAGAAAACTGGACGTTTTTAATGTTCCCAGAACCAACACTGTATATTTAAAAAACGTTCTTATAACAAAATTATGTTAGCTGGGATCTTGCATTGTTTGCTACTGAATTAACTGACTTTAAAAGTTCTAATATGAAAGAAGATCATACTGTTGTGTTTCTGTGATTAAACCAAATGTTCTTATTACACATCACAATGATCTTGTGTTTTGAAACGATGTTTATGTAGAATGAAAACATGTACAGCTAGAATGAAAGCACAAGTGTGATCAGTTTGACGTTTTGAAAATATACTTGTGAAAAAAGCACCAAAGCGAATACAAAAACTGTAATAAAAAGAAGGTGTATTCTCAAATTCACACACAGCTGGAAGTCATGTGAGTTGAAACTAAGCCAAACTTACAAAAGAGCATCAACACACCATGCCAGAAGCACAAAATATCACGTTCCAATTTCATTTTTTTTTTTTCCAGGACATAAAATGTTTGTTCAGATTTTATCTGACGACAAAACAAACAGTGCTTTTTGTATTTATCTATGATCTGGTTAATGTTGATAACTACTAAAACACACAATGACTTGTGAACACATTCAAATGATTTAACCCTCTTGTAAGGCGTTGTCGTATGGCAAAAAAATAATTTCTATTTCCTTGTTATTCAGAAAAAAATACAACATATTGCACTATGGGATTTAAAGGGGCAGGCCTTAACGTAGTCAATGATGAGCTGTTTTTAAGTCACATGACATGTGAATGTCCCTCTAAAACTCTCTTTCCCACAGTCACCCTCACACTGAAGACGCTTGTTGAAGTGCTCCAGAAGTTGCTCTTTTAACCTCATTTCTAAACATCTCTTCTCAAAGGGGATTTTTGCAGCATCGTTGATAAGTAAATTAGATATTTTTATTCACAAATCAACTTTGCCTAACATTGTTTTACTGTAAATTGAGAAAATATCAATGTTCACATATGGCAACGCTGTACCACAGTGGAGGTCCTGTCAAGTACAGACCCTGGATTTACAGTAACTTATGGCAGGATCTTGGTATTTGTGGGATATTTAAGGAGGGATCTCTACTGTCCTTTGATAACATATCAAGATATCATTTACCTAGGCTATATTTTAAAAAATACTACTGTCATTTCTAAATATTCATTTTCAGTTATTGAGAAAATCCTTCTGAAACCTCCTCCAGACAAGTTCATTCCTCTTTTCTATAAAGCTCTGTACAGATTGATTTGGGAAAGAGCTCAGGGTGGATATTTTATTTATGGATTATTATCTAAAATTGATAGATGTTTTTATTCTTCTTTTTATGCACCTGCATACCAAAGCAAATTCCTTGTACATGTTGTAGTTGTCAATAAAAGTGGATTCTGACTCTGATATTTTGGAAGAGGAGTGGGAGACGGTCTGGTCCCAGACCAATAGGCTTTCAGTGTGTAACAGAATCCTCATATTAAGATTCATATAAGACACACAATTCAACTATTTCACTGCTCTGCCCTGAATGCAAGTCCAGTATAGGAGGTTATAGTCATTGTATACAGGACTGTCATGTGATTCAGACTTACTGGTCCAGAGTTGTGGTTCAATTAAATAACATCTCTTCATGTATGAATGATGTTGTACTCAGTTATGTACAGCTGAGGGCAGCCTTTACCTAAATTTTTACCTTATGTTGAATACTGTTAAATGACATTAATGTAATAAGATGACTTCTTCTGTGGCGTACGTTATTGCATGCACACTGTTCTTATGTGAGCTCCTGTTTTCTGTTTTCATCTATAGGCAGACTTCAAGCCCTCTGACAGACAATAAAAGCTGACCAAAAAATAAAGACAACATCATTGGTTTACTCAGTTGCATGGTTAAGGAAGGAAAACACAACATTAGGCAAGGCAAGGCAAGGTACCATTTTCATACACAATGGTAATTCAAAGTGCTTTACATAAAGAAGAATAATAAAAATAGAACATAAGGAATAGAAATAACAGTAAAAACAGAGAATTTTGCTATCTGGATGGAAGAGCTAGGAAGTCTCAGGGAGTTTTTTGTTGTTGTCGTCCATCAGAGTGGATCTAAATGGATCTATCTATCAGAGCGGATCAGAATGGATCTTCCTCACACGACAGGACTGCTACCTGTTAAGGCACTTCAAACTGATAAACATAGTTTCAATCTCCCCTTTTGCCAAGACACCCCAAACTGCACCACACAGCCCTAATCCCCCTTCCGGAGACATCTTACCTATGGAACGCAGTTCAAATTTCCCCATTGGAAATGTCCCCCTTTGGAAAGTGTCCTGACTAATCCAGAGATATCTTAACCATGCACTACAGCTTAAATTTCCCCATGGTTTGTCCCCTTATCCAAATTTACCAAATTTTAACCTAATCACTTTCTTCCTAATTCTCCCAGCTCTTTCAACCAGACAGCAATATTTAAAATGCATTAAAAGTCAGAATAACAAGATGATACATAAAAGATATAAAAACAGGAAAAGGAATTAAAAGAATAAAAAGATAATATGTATAAAATAAAGTGCAAACAGTTCGGACATAGCACAGTGCTCAATCAGCAAATGCATAGATAAAAAGATGTGTTTTGAGTCTGGATTTGAATGTGGCTACTGTTGGAGCACACCTGATCTCTTCTGGAAGCTGGTTCCAGCTGCGGCTGGCATAAAAGCTAAAAGCAGACTCTCCTTGCTTTGAGTGAACCCTTGGTATTTCTAAATGACTTGATCCTGATGATCTGAGTGATCTGTTAGGTTTATATTCTATGAGCATATCTGCAATGTATTGAGGTCCTAGGCCATTGAGTGATTTATAAACAAGTAACAGTACTTTAAAATCAATTCTAAATGCAACTGGAAGCCAGTGCAAGGACTTGAGGACTGGTGTGATGTGTTCATGTTTTCGGGTTCTGCTCAGAATCCTGGCAGCAGCATTCTATACGAGCTGCAGCTGTCTTATGGTCTTTTTGGGAAGACCAGTGAGGAGCCCATTACAATAATCCACCCGGCTGGTGATGAAAGCATGAACAAGTCTTGCCTTGAGACAAAGCATCTAATTCTTGCAATATTTTTGAGATGATAATATGCTGATTTAGTTATTGTCTTTACATGGCTACTGAAACTCAGGTCTGACTCCAACATCACACCAAGATTCCTGACTTGATTTTTAGTTGTTTGACCCCTAGAGTGAAGGTACATGTTCACTTTGAGAACTTCATCTTTGTTTCCAAACGCAATGACTTCAGTTTTGTCTTTGTTTAACTGAAGGAAGTTTAGGCACATCCAATTTTTAATTTCATCAATGCATTGACACAGGGAGTCAATGGGGCTGTAGTCGTTAGGTGATAGGGCTAGGTAAATCTGGGTGTCATCTGCATAGCTGTGATATGCAATTTGGTTCTTTCTCATTATTTGGCTCAGTGGCAGCATATATAGGTTGAACAGGAGGGGTGCGAGTATTGAACCTTGAGGGACTCCGCATATCATGGATGTCCACTCAGACTTATGGTCACCGATACTCACATAATAACCTCTCCCTTCTAAGTATGACCTGAACCATTTAAGGACCATCCCAGAAAGCCCAACCCAGTTTTCCAGCCTGCCAAGAAGAATGTTGTGATCGACAGTGTCAAACGCAGCACTGAGGTCGAGTAGAACCAGCACTGATAATTTACCTGTATCTTTGTTAAGGCGAATATAATTTATTATCTTTATGAGTGCTGTCTCTGTGCTGTGATGTGGTCGGAAACCAGATTGAAAGTTGTCAAAGTATCCATTCAAGCTTAAGAACTTCTGATTGAAAACAACTTTTTCAATGATCTTGCCTATGAAAGGAAGATTTGAGATTGGCCTGTAGTTGCTCAATATGGTGTTATCCAGATTGCTCTTTTTCAGGAGGGGCTTGACAACTGCAGTTTTCAGGGATTTTGGAAAAGTCCCAGAGAGAAGTGAGGCATTTACCACTTCTAGGAGATCTGCTTCTAAACAGTTAAACACACTTTTGAAAAAAAGATGTGGGAAGTGTGTCAAGGGCGCAGGTTGATGTTAAATTAAATCTTATATCTTAAATCTTTTTATCTAACATTAAATCTTGTTATATAGCAGATGATTGCTTCTAGAAACACTAATATTCATAAGATACACGTTTGATCTTCATGCTGAAGGATTTCACACTGACAGTGAAACTTCTCTTCCAGGTTGACCAAACAACACCAATTGCAGTTTGTACCTGTCAGTTTCAGAACTCACAGAGAAGGATGAGTACAGAGCAAAACCCTTGTTTCCTTCAAAGTCCTCCAGATCCACTCTCAGCATGTACTTCCAAGAATACTCAGTTTTCTCACACACAAAGTCCTTCATGGACGTGTTCGGCACATGTGCACTATGTTTATTTCCGTGCGCTCAATCAATTAGTACATGCACTGTCGCCCGCATACAGTTCCACAGAAAACTCAGGATGTGGACGGTGTGCATGTGCAATAGCACATGTGAGAGTGACTGACAATTACAGCACGAGGACAAGGAAAGAGCCTTTGCAGCCTAACCAGGATTTTTTTTTTTTTTTTTCTCACAACTAGTCTCAATGTGATTTGTAATGGATAAAGTAATTTCTCCTCAAGTTCACACAGGTATCATGACAAATACAATCCACACAGTTTCACAACCAAAAGTTGGCAATTTTCTTAATGTTTTAACCCTTTAATTGGCGGCGTATCCTGTGGGATACAAACATTTGAGAGGCTGTGGGGAGAGTGAGGGAAAGTTTAAGTCTCATTTTTTGGTTTCATGTTGAAAGGGTGTTTGTTGTGAATATTTAAATATATTGATTTTGTTCATAAAGTTTTTGTTTAGCTCACGGGCAGCATTTAAAAACAGCATGACCACCTGTAGTGGGAAATCTACTCACCTTCTGATAAAACTTGATATATTTCACATTTACAATATTTGGAAGGGACTTGCATGTTTAAAAAGTTGTTGTTCAGTGTTAGCTGTTACGTCCCAGTCTAGGGGGTGGGGAAGCAACATAAATGAAGAATGTCACGTAAGGAGAGATTTTTGTTTATTGTAGAAGCTTAGTCATCCATTCAGTAGGCTAATAGGTCCAGGAATGGGCATAAACCAAAACAACAAACAAAACAAAAACTAACTATTTTTTAATGATCTATCTGAACCGAACAAAGAAAAAAAAATAAAAATACATCAGACTTCCCTGTCTCCCTATCTGCTCAAAACCAGGAGAAAACTCGATACAAGAATAGGAGCCCACTCCCCACAAAAATGGGGCATAACTCTATTTACAGATTACCTTTTAATACTGACACATGTTAAGCAAATAAAGCTTCTACTGAATGGTGACGTTTACAGATTACCTTTTAATACCGACACATCTGAATCAACTAAAACTCCTACTGAGTGGTGACATTTACAGATTACCGTTTAATACCAACAACATAAGAAAATAATCAAGAAAGATATGGTGGGAAAACAGTGGGTCAATATCGTACACAAACAGGAGTATTAAAGATAATTTTACAACAGGCCGGAGGAACGCTGACAACAACGCGTTCTCCCGCAGAACACACACACAGAGCCGCGCCTCCTTTGCATTGCGCAGAAGCGCGCTTTTAAAGGATGCGATCACCAGCGAGGAGCCAATCCACTTTCCCAGGCAATTAGAAGCCAGAACCTGGAGCAGAGACGAGAAGGAAACTCCAAAAAAAAGACAAGCAAACACTAATCACAGAATATTATATACGTCCGAGGACGTAACAGCTTATTACGCTAATGTTGAAAATGTATTAGTTTAATTTAAATTTCATTTTGCATAATCTGTCTGTAAATGTTTGTATCCCCCAGGATACATTGCCAGTTTAGGGGTATAAATGAATTGAAAACAGAATGCTTGTTTGGCATTGCCTTTTACAACATTATAGCCAGATTTTGAAAACATTTATTCTCTCATAACTAAAGAAAACATTCTTTGTAAAATTCTGTTGAACAATAAATGTAATGCCTATTTATGAATATATTAGCCTATTGTATCATATTTGATATGCAAATTTCTAGGGTCTATGTAACGAAGGTTCTTTGTGTAATGGGAAGGAAGAGGACAGGAATCGGCTTTAGGGCTGCTGACAGTCTTTATTCTCACCAGAGAAAAATATCCAACACATAAACAAAAAGACGGTGCAACGCACACTCAATAATTCCACATCCAAGGACGGGCTTCACTCCACGACACGAGCACAGCTCACTTAGTCCGACTGTCAGCAGTCCCTCTCTCTCTCACACGCTCCTGCTTCTCCTGGCGTTTTATCCTGTCTCCACGCCAGTTACTGGAACGAGAAACAGGTGTTCGTGATTTACATTCAACCCGTTCAATCACCGCACATCCCCAGACACTCCCTCCTGCCGCAGACCCCGCTAAACCACGCCCCCCTCGCCACATACCCCCACCGCCCGACTCAGGCCGGGGAGCCGTCCGGCCTGCAGCCCCCCCCCCCCCATTTCTGGAGAGGAAGTCGGCCATCAGCCATTTGCGGCACGAGTCCCGGAGCTGTTGGGCCAACACGAAGGGTCGGCCCGCCTCCCCCAGCTCCAGAGACCGGAAGCGCTGACGGTGCTGCTCGGGGGAGCGGCCGACCCGCTGCAGGATGGCCCTCTTGAGGTCGTTGAAGACCAGGAGGTTCTGGACGGGCAGCTGCTGTGCTGCCACCTGCGACTCGCCCGAGAGCAGCGGGACGAGCCGCATGGGCCACTGGTCCCGGGGCCAACCTGAGACCTCAGCAGCCTTTTCGAACAGGTCCAGGAAGGCCTCCGGGTCATCTTGCGGGCCCATCTTCTGCAGTGGCAGCTGGAAGGGGCCAGCAGCTGCCGCGCTGGTCGCCGTGGGAACCTCCCGGTCTATCCAGCTCCGGAACCTCTCGCGGTCCTCGTGCTGGCCCTGGATGATCGCCTCGAAGCGGCGTTCCTGGTCACTCCGAAGATCCATCAGGGCCCGATGTTGTTCTTGATGCAGGACCGCGAGGGATGCAATGATGTCCGCAAACGGCTTTCCAGCGGCGGGGGATGCCTGCATGGCGGCGGCTTCCGTCTTCCTTCCCGGGTTTCGGCACCAGTGTAACGAAGGTTCTTTGTGTAATGGGAAGGAAGAGGACAGGAATCGGCTTTAGGGCTGCTGACAGTCTTTATTCTCACCAGAGAAAAATATCCAACACATAAACAAAAAGACGGTGCAACGCACACTCAATAATTCCACATCCAAGGACGGGCTTCACTCCACGACACGAGCACAGCTCACTTAGTCCGACTGTCAGCAGTCCCTCTCTCTCTCACACGCTCCTGCTTCTCCTGGCGTTTTATCCTGTCTCCACGCCAGTTACTGGAACGAGAAACAGGTGTTCGTGATTTACATTCAACCCGTTCAATCACCGCACATCCCCAGACACTCCCTCCTGCCGCAGACCCCGCTAAACCACGCCCCCCTCGCCACAGTCTACAATTGATCAATATGACCAAAACTTTGCTGAAAAACATGTTGTACACAATCTACTGCTTTCCTTCTGTCCTCTGATTGATAGTTCATACTTTTCCAAGTAAAGTTTTTTAACATTTTCTGGACTGAAGCAACTTGGCTTTGATTATGCATGCATCATTTTGTAATGTTAAATAATTCTTTTTTACATTTTTCATGTTAATGTAAATGTCAAATATGACACAACAGGCTTTTGGGGAACATTTATTTGTCCATTTCTCAATTATCATTGATTTGTACATATAATACAGTTTGTACAGTATAAAAATCATTGTCTATGGAGAGTCCCCACAAAGATAGTGAAACAGACGTGTGTGTATATGAAATATGATACTCAAAATAAATATGTGCAAACTTATATATAGTATATGCATGTGTTTGCTGAGCATCATATTTATACATCTATGCAATTCAATGATAATTGATAGATGGAAAAATAAATATTCCCCAAAAGCCTGTTCTGTCATATTTGACATTAACATGAAAAAATATAAAAAGAAGTTGGAAACACCTTACAATAAGGTTCAATAAAAACATTAAACATTAGTTAATTCCCTGAGGTCTGAAAACACGTCGGCGTGTTTTGCAGGATTTTTTTCACATCGCAGCAAAACAGACTTAAAATACTCTGTATTATATTATATACTATGTATAATGTAACTTGTATATATATTGTTTTTCCCTTTCATGTTTGGCATCATTTTAAAAGTCTCAGTGCGATTGGTAAAACGGTCTCAATTTCACAGCAGTCACTAGAATTATGTGGAAGATGGAAAATTAAGGGAAATTCTTTTGGGTGGTGTCTCTTCTCCTCTCCCCCAAAACAGGTGTTGGTGTAATAAACATTTACGATCCTTTTGTTCTGGTTCTGGTATAAAAGGTAAAGAGCAAAGCAGTCATGTGGGATCTTCTGCAGGCCCCCACAGAGGAGATTCACCCATCTGAGGACTGAGGTCATTCACCCATCCCTGTGTATATATGCATTTCTTTGAGTAATCGATGTTATGCATTTACCATTTCTGAATTGGCTTCTAATTGTCTAATTGTAATGTAATTGGCATGATCCATTTTTACTTGACAAATAAAATGTTATATTTGATTTACTCTGGATTCTTCTGAAATCATTATGACCGGTAGATTATTGGAGTCCATATTTCCGCAAATCTGCGTCAGGATAGATTAAAACTAAAGGCTCAATGAAAGGAGCATGTTGCACATCATGGGACCTTTTGATTTTTGTTTATCAACTGGCTTAGCAAGTTGCAGTATCATGACTAAGAAAACAGTGTTTTTGTATGAACAAGCATGTGGCGGTTCGACTCAAATGCATTAGTAAACTCTGCACCCTCTGACTAAGACCAGAACGGGCGAGTTTGTGATCGTGAAAAGAACTAAAACGGCCGAAGTGACTTTTCTAAGTGATATGGGTCTGTAATGAAAAAATAATTGAAAATATGAGATACCCAGAATAATCAAATATCTAAATTAATACATAACAAATGATTTATTTCTAATTGGAGACACAACCCTTAGAATAAGAATCATTTGAAATTGGAGTCAGATTAAACGAGTGAAATTAAGTGAACTTTACAGAGACGCTGAAAAGGCATACACGCGTTAACCTTCGCCCAACGCCGTCGGACTCAGTTTTTGGGCCGATGGGGGGTTCCTCACACTTATGAATACTAATGACAAAAAAAAAAAAATGACACTTACGTCTAAAGAAACGTTGAAATGTTAGGTGTTAAATCATGCTAGTCAAATCGAAAACAAACATTCTGTGTTTATTTAATCTGTATGAAAAGAGAGCCATGTCAGAAGTCTGTGATTCAGCTCATTACCCGCTAATGCGGCCACGCCCACGGAGCCAGCGCTATTCAGACGCAAATTCAGAGGCAATACATGCATTCATCGTCTCAATCGTGTATTTATTGTCTTGAAAAGTGTTTATCTGGATGTTAAACCCGTGGTTAGCGATCTCTAGAAGACATGCCATTAGTTCCTAGTTCCTTTTCTTCTTTATATGAATTTGTGGTCTAAAGGTGTACAGACAGCGCCCTCCGGCTGCAAGTATGAATTGAAAACACCATTCCTGAAATGACCTCTTCTTCTTTGGAATAATTTGTGGACTAAATGTGCACAGAAAGCGCCCTCCAGCTGCAAGTATGAATTAAAAACACAGTATCCAGCACTCATAGTGATGACAATAAATATTACTTCTCAGTATAGAAAATTGACATAAATATATAAGAATTAGGGCTGTCAAATGATTAAAATTTTTAATCAAATTAATCAGAATTTTCAGTGGATTAATCAGGATTAATCATTATTATTATTATTATTTTTTTTTTTTACATACATATAGTGTTAATTTCGCCACCTATTTTTAATTTAGTCTTAAGTCTTAGTCTTGTGCCAAATGTCCTTGTTAGTTTTAGTCATATTTAGTCATTCACATATCTTTTTTGTTAGTTTCTTGACCGCTGCTAACTATAACACACCGTTGCCATGAAAAACAGAGCGTTGCCATGAACACACAGGATTCTAACCATAGAGACGGAGCGCACTATTTTCTTTAGCGGAAGCAATACAATCGTTTTTAAATCAATAAACTCCTTTTTAAATCATAATTTTGTGTCAAATTATTGATTTATTTGGTAGGTAGCAATGTAATAAGTGGGATCCGAACTCGTTCTGAATATTTTAAAGGTTTAACAGCTAATGAAAAAGCAGAGACGATTGCAGACGAAAATTAAGAGAGATTTTATCTTAGTTTTTATTTTATGCAAAACATTTTCGTCTCGTCTTTTTTCGTAAAATTCATGTTAAATTAGTCTTAGTCAGCGTTTTTGGACAGTGGTGCAGTCTTGCCATCGTCTCGTTTTAGTCATGAAAAAAAAGGTCGTTGACGAACATATTTCGTCTTGTCTGACGAAAATAACACTACATACGTGCATACATGTTATTGATATTTGACTTGGTTTAACCTTGTACTTGTTAACTGTACCATCATCATTCTTTTTAAATTTGAATCCGTCAATAGGCCCACTTTGCTCACCTTGCTCCATCTGGCCTGTAGCTCCCAACCACTTCCCTGACTTTCCTGACCTGAATAATTTGTCACACTGCGCATGCGTGAAATGCGTTAAAAATATTGACGTAATTAACAACAAACAACTAATTAACTTAGTTAACGCGCTATTTTTGACAGCCCTAATAAGAATCCATCAATATTTCTCCAAATGTGCATGCTTTTAAGCTAAAAGCCTATATGAAATGCCATAGAGGTAATATAATTGTTCAGACACTTTGCATCACAGAAATACATTATATTTTAAAGAATATAATAGAATACCATTATCTTAAATTGTAATAATATTTCACAGTATTGCTGTTTATGATGAGCTGAGACATTATTACAAAGGGTTTTTTTTCACAGCCTACCTGACTGAAAGGCCTCATTAATATGCAAGTCATTTCAGGTCATTATTATGTGATTCTTTTATCTTCTCAGGTGTAAATGGTCCATTATTCATGCAGATTCACACCTCCACGCATACTGTTTCTTGACAAAAAGTGTCTTACAAAAACTAAATCAATATATTGTTTTATATGAAGGAGTAGGCAGCATAATTTTTACATAATTCTGAAGCAAAAACTTTAGTCTACAACCCCCAATACCCAGAAGTCTTGTGAACATAGATTTAATATACTTTTTTGGCCTTAGTTCAGTGACTTAAGTTTTTTTTTTTTTTTTATTATTAACCACGCATAAACATTATTCCTTCAAGAATACAAACATGTACATACATGTTCCTCACATATTATTGTAGCCTAGTTTGTGCTGAATATAGTGTAATGACACTATTGTCATTAATATGTTCATGAACAACTGAAAAAAAGCACAAATGTCAGGGCATGTCAAAACTTCTCCAAGCCCCAAATCAGCCTCAGACTCCAGAGGGTTAATGTATTAACTTACATAACCTAACCAATACATTTGTTACTGTATTTACTAATCTTCTTTAACATTAGTTAATGAAAATACAGTTGTTCATTGTTTGTTCATGTTAGTTCACAGTGCATTAACTAATGTCAACAAGATTTTAATGTATTAGTAAATGTAGAAATTAACATTAACAAAGATTAATAAATGCTGTATAAGTGCAGTTCATTATTAGTTCATGTTAACTAATGTAGTTAACTAATGTTAACTGATGAACCTTATTGTAAAGATTTTTTTTTTTACTTTAAAAAAAAAATGGTGTATGAATATGAATAATTGAGTTTCTTCAGTCCAGATTGTGTAAAATAGATTTTTTCAGCAAAGTTTTGGTCATATTGATAATTTATAGGCCATAGAATTATAAAATTAAATTTCATATTAAATATGATACAGATATATATAAATAGGCATTATACTTATTGTTCAGCATAATTTTACAAAGAATGTTTAAGTTAAGTTTAGAGAGAATAAATGTTTTAAAAATGTAGCGTGCCAATTTGCATTTGTTACGGTTGCTGGTGTAGAGATGAGGCTGATACGGGTTTCCACAAAACATACAATACTTTAATGAACAAAAAGGCAGGGTACATCCAACAAACGCTAACATAAACAGAGAACGGACGAGGAGTGAAGGGAGTGAGTGCAATATATGGGGAGTGCTGACAATAGAGTCCAGGTGCAGGTGATGAGTGACGATGAGGAGCTGACGAGGGAAGTGAGTGCAGGTGTGGAGAACAGGAGGATACTGGGAAATGGAGTCCAGGGAAACAAGGGATCTGTAACAGCATTGCCAAACAAACACCATATTTTTATATTTTCAGATCATTTATAAACTCAAAGAGACATGTCCTGGAGATAAAAAACATTACAATGTCATGTTTTTTTGTTTTTTTTTTCATTAAAATTGTTTTATGTCCTAATTAGATGGAAAACAGCAATATTTTTATCAGAATGTGTTAGAAAGGATGTTTATTGTGTATTGTAAGATAAATGTTTTAAAATAGTTTAAAATGTTGTAAAAGGCACTGCCAAACAAGAATTCAGTGTTCAATGAATTTGTACCCCCAAACTGACAACTGTTACAATACAGACGGCACGGAGGCAGATGTAAAAGCAAGTATGGCAGTTTTATTGATAACAGCAGAGATCAGGTGAGTAAATGGTAAATGGAGAGTTTGATGAGATGATAGGAGAATGATACTGTCCTTTGTGGTTTGTAGATGGAGTTCCTTTAAGATGATCCAGATGACTGAAGACGGGGGAACACTCACACACACGGAGAACCACACAGGAGGAAGACTGGAGACACTGAAGACATTGGAAGGGAAGTAGCAGATAGGAGTCCTTGAGATAAGTATACATATGTCTGTGATATGTACGAGACCAGACAATGACTGTGTGTGTGAGTGTGGCAGATATAGTGCTGGTGATTGCTGTGATAATGAGCAATAATTTTTCTTATATATGCAAAGACAGTTATATATTTTTATAGTGACTTAAGTGTCCAGTAAATGTTTTAATTTCTGACACAACCCGAAATCGCTAGTGAATTGTTACCCAGCCAGTATTCGCCCTTGGTGGTCCCGAATCCTCTCTTGTACTCTTTCCACGGCTGATAAAAATGAATACTGCCGTCCATTCTCCTCTGAATCACCTGTGATGGGTTGTAGTATTCATCAGTTTAAAGGTTAAAAGCATTTATTAAATGTTATCCATGTTTGTTTATATAAAAAGTCACATTCGTACCGTCCATCCTCCGTTGTCTTCATCTTTCCCACCTGAGATCATGTCACAGTAAACCCAGACAGGAACATCACCTGCTGGATAGATGGAGTAAATCCCACTGACTGTTTGTCCTGCTTTATAAAGGTCAGAACAGTCGACCGGCTTGAATCCATCAGGAGAACAAATCCATCACACAACAAAACCTGTGAATACAGAGAGCAGAGCCGCGACAAACACCATCATCTACAGAGAGACACGACTGATCAAGTTCCTCATTTATAATGATCAAATCACACTGAAATTAAACCAATGTGATTAAATAATAAATACATTCATTATGAGTTCAGATCATTTTTATTGTCTATCTTTTCTTAGGTTAAAAGGTTCTCATACAACATAACAATACATACATACATACAATCCACAATGCACATTTTAAAACAAACATCTTTAAGATTAAAAAACAGCCCCACACACAATCACTTAACCTTGTTTAACCCTCAGGGGTCTGAGGATTTTTGGGGCCCTGGAGAAGTTTTGACATGCACTGACATTTGTGCTTTTTTCAGTTCTTCATAAACATATTAATGGAAAAAGTGTCAATACACTGTATTCAGCACAAACTAGGCTACAATAATATGTGGTAGAATGAGTGTAGTCATTCTTCATGGGGTTGGAGAGACTCATAATGTAACTTCCCTATCCACGCAGAAGGGTACTACTCAACCGACCAAACCAGTTAAGGTGAAATGGTTCTGTCCCTTCTGTGATAGTACAGAGCATTATTTGACCCAATGCAAAGCCTTTGCTAAACTTACCACTGAGCAGGCCAAAGACTGGATTTGAGATAATAATTGCTGTTGCCGCTGTGCAAGGACTCATCATGCTGCTCAGTGTGACTTGAAAAAGCCCTGCAACCTATGTCAAGGTAAACATCTTCACCCTCTGCACAAAGTAAATGTTACTAGTATGCACTAGTAAGTCCATCAGGTTCTCAGTGGAGAAATGTTTTTATGTGGACAACTGCCTTCAGAGTCTGAGCACCCCTGAGGTAGCCGAATACTTGGTTGATGGACTGAGAGAGATGCTTTCTAAAGCTGGATTTGAGATACGACAATGGGACAGCAATGTTCCCAGCATTCTGAGTCACTTACCAACAGAAGCTCAAGCTGAGAGTTTGGAACTTTGGTTAGCTCAAGACAAGTCGGATGTACCAGAGTCAACCTTAGGCTTAAGCTGGAACTGGCAGACTGATACTCTAGCGTACAAGCACTGACCTGTTGTGTATGAGACTCCCACCCTCAGGAACATCTACAAGGTCCTAGCCACACACTTCTTTTGCACTACACCACTTGAGCCAAGGTCATAATTAGGCAGCTATGGAATAAGCAGCGGGGTTGGGATGATCCAAACTTACCACCTGAGCTCTTACAGTCATGGTGTGTCAAGCATCACCCTCCCTAGGACTTATGTCCCTCCTGAAGTGGAGAAGGATGGTGCCATACATGAAGTCCACATATTTTCAGATGCTTCAGAACAGGCATATGGAGCTGTGGCATACATGAGGACCACTGTCAAAAAAGGCCAAGCGTACCTGTCTTTCATGCTAGCTCGATCCCAAGTGGCCCCCAAACGTTCTCATTCCATTGCCCGATTGGAATTTTGTGGAGCTCTTGTGGCTGCTCAGTTAGCTAAATGGCTTCAGAAGGAACTGACCTTGTAGACTGAGACAACAGTGTTATGAACAGACTCTTCCACTGTCCTTACCTGGCTGAATCCTGCCACTACAAAGTTTTTGTTGGCAATAGATTTGCCGAAATCCAGGAGCTAACAGAGAAGTGTTCCTGGCACTATGTGGATTCTGCAAGCAATCCTGCAGATGGCCTCACTAGAGGCAAACCTCTGAATGTCCTTACAGAGACAAACAGATGGTCTCAAGGACCCCCATTCTTACTCCAAGATTCAGCTACCTGGCCAGTGATGCCAAGAACAGACCAAACAGATGACCCCACGGAGTTACTTCATAATAATAATAATAAATATTACTTAATATAATTATCTCGAAGTATACTTCTTTTTCGTAAGGGTAGGGAGAAACAAAAATGCCATTTTCTTCTTACAGTACCTCTTTGACAAACATAATCTCATCAAACAAACTCCAGTTTAACAAAAGATTTAATCGCTGATTATGATGTTTGTCTTCTTGGAAGATCAACTCACATGCCATTACCCAGAGTCCAACACATTGCACACATAGTTCTCCAGGAATTTTATATACTTACATCCATTTTTCCATGAGTGCTCATGCAAATTTCCCCAGAGTATTTTCATTTTTCAGTATATAATGTAACTGGATGGAAAGAGTAAATGTTCATGTCTTTTAGGTCAAGATAAGAAAAGCAGAGACTGTTTAATGTTCTGTCATGATGTGATTTGGACAGGATTCTGTGCAGAATACTTTTAAATGGAATATATTTGGTCTGTGAGGGTTTGGTTGTTATCAGCAAGGATTGTGACACCAGTGACAAATACATCACAAAATAGTTATGAAAATATTTCGCACTAGTATTAAACAGTGTAACATTATACATTTAAATGAATCATGTGGGAAAATCCATTTTAATGTAAATTAAGAACTTCAACATGGTGAGAAAATCCTCTCTGAACTTTCACCTACATTACAACATTACTGTTTTATAGACTTTAAAGATTCTTGACTGTTTTAAATAATTTTTATGGCTGAAAAGTTCATAAAATGTTTATGAACTGTGAAAAACTGCTTATGAAAAGAACAGACAAGAAGTGCTTTATGAGGATGTGTGTTCATGTGTTCACACAAAAAACTAGAAGTCAAGTGACCTGTATTCAAATTCAGGACATTAAATATTGGTTCAGTCTTTGTCTGATAACAAAACTCTCTGAAAACAAACAGAGCATATTGTCTAATATTTATCTATGATCAACCTGATATTTAAAAAAAAAAAAAACTAAATAAAACATATATAAAAACTGCCTTCTGAACATGTTCAAATCATTTATTTCTTTCACATTTGATTATGTTGTAGCCTTACGCTAAAATTTCACATGATGAAGCATTATGAGAAAGCACTAAAATATCACATTGCGTAAGTATTCAGACCCTTAAATCAGTACTTCATTGACGCACCTTTGGTGGTGATTACAGCCTTGAGTCTCTTTGAGTTTGATGTGACAAGCTTTATACTCCCTGATTTGGGGATTTTCTGCAATTTCTCTCTACAGATCCTCTTGTCAGGTTGGACAACCATTTTCAGAGCACTAGGAAGAGTTCTGATCCTCCCAAACTTCTTCCTTTTAGGACTTATGGAGGCCACTGTGCTCTTGTGAACCGCAGAATTTTTTGTAGTCTTTCCCAGATCTTTTTTTCTTTGTCATGTGAGTGTACATTGATGTAATAAAATAACTGAAAGTACTTTAGCATACGGTTGCACTATAAAATGCCATATTTCCTCTGCATAAAGGCACAATATGTAATTTTGAGAGAGACAAGCGCAACACACGGTTCGAGAGCAGTGGAGCTTTTATAATCCTGCAGACGACTCTTTTTCCTCTTCTTCCCATCAAGCGTATCCGAGATTTAAACAATAAGACTTACTGTGTTGAGCAACAGTATATAACAATGATTAGTTTTCTGTTGATTAATGTATCCAAACAGTTGCTCATCTATCTTACAAAACACATATTAAAGCGTCTTTGGTGTTTCCATAGTTTCTACTAAATAAAAAATCAAGGGTGAAAAAATGAAAATCAAGGGTAACACGAGTGACACGTGTAATATACATAATCCACAGATAAGATATATAGTGTCTGATATAGAGCTGCAAGGCAATTGACTTTGAGAAAATGCATGTGTTTCCATTATGAATAACCATCAAAAAACAATTACTGGCAGGAACTAAAGATGCCATGACCTACATACTCAAGATGTTGAATGAGGGCTCCACCTGGTGACGGACAACAGGGTTCACAGACAGACTCAGGGTGTGTGTTGATCACATGAGTCTTCTTCACTTGGACGGCCCTATTGTGTCAAAATCATTCCAGTGCACTTAAACATCCATTCCCTAAAATCCCCACAGCAAATTACAAGTGCAAAAACCAGTGATTTCGGACTCCTCACTGTGTTCGCTTACCAGAAATGTCATGTTTTTCTTCACCTGTGTTCTCCAGAGGTGACAGAAATAGAGAAGCACATATCCATGAAGAAGCTTTAACATCCATGGAATCTTTCCATTAGACAAAATCTTCTTTATAGTGGGCCTAATTATTATTAAAATTAGAAATGCTTAATAATATAACACATTTATTTATTCAATGTGTTTGACAAAAATAGGCATAAAGATGCACAATAAGCAAAACAGTCCAGCAAAGTTAAAAGGGTATAATTCACCAATGGGAAGATGGTCTTCTGTGCAGTGGAAAGGTGAAAAAACTTAAACTGATCTGTAGTTTTAACAAAAGCCCTGGAGCTGGCAGAAAATTATGTTTTGCGCCATGCAACAGACTTTTGGACGATGAAATCAAGTAATTGTGGGAAACAATCTGCACAATAAAACACTGTGAACAATCAACATGTACCATTGGTTGCATAGTTCACTTGGCAAGGTTTTCACCGCTCCCTCATTTCCTTCTCTCACTCCTCACCACTAGATCACCTGAAGTTCACCTAAATATCCAACATATGTAATGTTCTGTGTGAATTAAAGTGATTTGATATCTCATGTTTGCTGTCATTTGAGTGTTTTAGTGGTCTTACAGTTTTACACGAGTAAAAAATTAACATCCACATCTTTGAATTAAAAAAAGTACTCTGCTTCATAGGAGAAGGGAATCTCCAGACATTTTGGATGTTTCGTAAATGTGAAAACAGCTGCTGGAGGATTTTTCTAAGATTGCCACAAAAGGACTTTGACATGCAGAGGAGGAGCTTGAAAATCAGATATTCAAGACATGTTTGTGTCATCAAACACTGAAGAACACAAACGGTGAGTTACTGATTTTAATATAGACAGTCTGGGCATTCATGTTCTTACTATTTTTAACATATTTTTAGATCAAACACCAATCTCTGCAGCTGTGACCCTACTGAGGAGAGATTGAGAACATGGCAGTATGGAAGGCATCCAGGAGGCATCCGGAACAGATGCCCGAGCCACCTCAGCTGGCTCCTCTCGATGTGGAGGAGCAGCGGCTCTACTCTGAGCTCCTCCCGAGTGACTGAGCTCCTCACCCTATCTCTAAGAGAGCGCCCAGCCACCCTACAGAGGAAACTCATTTCGACCGCCTGTATCTGGGATCTCATTCTTTTGGTCATGATCCAAAGCTCAAAGGTGAGAGTTGGAACGTAGATTGACCGCTAAATCGATAGCTTCGCCTCACAGCTCAGCTCCTTCTTCACCACCATGGACCGGTACATCGATTGCATTACTGCAGAAGCTGCACCGTTCCGCCTGTCAATCTCCCACTCCATCCTTCCCTCACTCGTGAACAATGTTCCCTCTAAGCTGCCGAACACTTCTGATGCCGCGGCCGCACAGAAAGAATAATTGCCACGCAGAGGATATCAGACATGAAATCATGTGTGGGCAAATCCATTTGATTTTAGTTTAAATGAGAAATAATTGCAGTGCTCTGGTCAACCGCTATAGAGTTATTGTCGCTATAGAGTTGGAACTGGTGAATGCGGTTTACAGTTTTCATAGAAAGAGAACGATTGAGCGCGTGTGAGCTGGCTGGCCTTGAGCCAAATCAGTCGCGGTAAGAATACTGTCATGTTTGCAGACTAAATATCTCAATACGAGAGGCAATGCGAAACGAAAAGAAATGTGAAATAAAACGTCAGATTTTAACCCTGTAAAACCCAGATATAAATTTTTTTTTGACCTCTCAGATATTGTTTTAGGAGGCCTCTGATGTAGAAATTAAAGATTTTGCAAAAGGCATCCCCCCAAAATCATTCAGAGCTCCTAATGCTATAAACTGCTACGTGGCCAACACTCAAAAAAATCTCAGGATCATTTAGAAGTTAAAAAACAAATAAACTACATAGATACAGGGAGTTTCAGATACTGCTCTGGATGATGGAGTTTCAAATTCCACATACAGTTTATTCCTGTGTTTAATTATAGTCTAAACTAAACTAAGTACAAATTTAACAGAAAAGCACATTTAGAACTTAGTTACAATGAATCTAACAGTTTAAATTTCAATTCATGACCATGTGAGAAGTGCAGTGTCACTATGTAATGTGTAGGAGCCTGGCTATTTTGACTACCACTCTGACCCAACGTTGTAGAATTACAACATGGACTTAACAAGCTCTAAATCAAATTTGATTAATGTTTTCCAAAATAACTAAATATATGTGTGTTATAGACATTGTAATAAACACAAAATAAAATATGTAAGGAAATTTACTTACTTGAATCTTGACAAATCCAGTCATGTAAAAAAAGGAGATGAGCTTGACGCGAAGTCTGCTGGTAGAGTAACTTCATGGCCAGATGACCGGACCTATAAACACTTATTCTATCCAATAGCATTTTGAGGACAAACAATAGAATGTGGTCTTGAGAGAAAAAAACATTTGCAAGCCTTTTTTAAAAATTGTTGAAAGTGATGTTGTAATTCTGCAACAGTGGGCTTTACAGGGTTAATGAAAAGTGGCGGAAATAATGGATGATGGGCACAGAATGCTAACAAAACTCTGAGACATTTACAATTACACTCCCACCACACCACAGGTGTGGCTTGCAAACTCAAAATACATCAGTTAGCCTATATACCTCACTTTAAATAGATTTTTGTGTGTGGTGATGGTGTGGAATGTTTAGATAACTATAAAAGAGTTAACATGTTCACTTTTCATATTTAGCTGTCAGATCTGATTAAATGCTTCAGTTTGTTTTCTTATTATAATATATTAAAACAAATTGAAGCATTTAAACTGATAAAATACTGTATATCAGTTTAAATCCTTCAGGATTATATTATATTTTATTATATTTATTGCTGCCTGTCCTGACACTTGCCTTGTATACTGTTTTGTGAGTGATATCTGCCTAGCCTGACCATTGCCTGTTTCCTGACTACGATTCTGTCTGTCCCTTGCTGATCCTGTTTGCTCCTGATTTACCCTGCCTGTACGACCACGCTCACTTTTAATAAAGCTTGCAATTGGATCTCTGCCTGAGTCCACTTCGTTACAAACTGATAACTGTAGGTAAAATGTAAACACAGATATCGGAGACCAGTTGCATCTAAAGTGAATATAAACACACTGGCCAAAAAAATCAGATATGGTCAAAAGATTGGATCTGTACATTAAGGCTTGCAGTGTAAATGCAGCCCAACACGCACCGGGAACAGGTCTAACTTACTGCCGGCAATGCGAACCAAGCTCCTGCTCTGGTCGTACAGAGACCGGACAGCCCTTAGCAGAGGGCCCCGGACCCCATACTCCCAGAGCACCCCCCACTGGGCTCGAATGCCTTCTTCAAATCCACAAAGCACATATGGACTGGTTGGGCAAACTCCCATGAATCTTCTAGCACCCTGAAGAGGGTATAGAGCTGGTCCAGTGTTTCACAACCTAGACGAAAACTTCATTGTTCCTCCTGGATCCGATGTTCGACTATCAGCCGAATTCTCCTCTCCAGTACCCTGGCATAGGCTGAGGAGTCTGATCCCCCTGTAGTTGGAACGCACCCTCCGGTCCCCCTTCTTGAAAAGAGGGATCACCACCCTGGTCTGCCAGTCCAGGGGCACTGTCCTCAACCGCCACACGATGTTGCAGAGGCGTGTCAACCAAGACAGCCCCGCATCATCAAGAGACTTAAGGTACTCAGGGCAGATCTCACCCACCCCCGGTGTCTTGCCACCGAGAAGCTTCTGAACTACCTCGTTGACTTCAATTGGCTATATATTAATTATCAGTCTGTGGTAGTTAATGAAGAGATGTCGTATCGATCACAAGTTCAATATGAAGTACCACAAGGCTCAGTACTAGGTCCGTTGCTTTTCACTCTGTACATGCTGCCCTTAGGAGAGATAATTAGGAAGCATGGTGTTAGTTTTCACTGCTACGCTGACGATACTCAGCTCTATATTTCCTCGCGCCCTGACGAAACCTACAAATTCACAAAACTAACAGAATGCATAGCTGACATTAAAAACTGGATGACAAGAAATGTCTTATTATTAAATTCAGAAAAAACTGATATCCTAATCTTTGGACCAAAAACTTCCTCACGAAAAAACCTTGAATACTCTCTAACACTTGACGGGTGCTCCATTAAATCTTCGTCCTCAGTTAGGAACCTGGGTGTGCTCTTTGATACCAATCTTTCATTTGAAAGTCATGTTTCTAGTATCTGTAAAACCGCCTTCTTCCATCTAAAAAATATATCTAAATTACGACATATGCTCTCAATGACAAATGCGGAACAGTTGGTTCATGCATTCATGACCTCAAGACTAGATTATTGTAACGCTCTACTGCAGGGGTACTCAAGTTCAGAGGCCAAGAGGGCCGCATTTTAACCAAATGAAACGTGAAGGGCCACAAATTATAACTTGGATTGTAAGACTTTTATTTAGGCCTATTTAAGACAATATTTGTAGTTTTACTGTTTATTTACTAAAAGTGCAGTTTTTAAGGTCTGGCTGTTGTTCACTGGCTGATGAGAGTTTGTCCATTAGATGAAAACATTGCACTTTTTTATAGTCTTTTATACTCCATTGCACCTTTTTAACACTTTTTATAGCACCTATGTTTATACTCAGAGAATAAATGTTTTATTATTTGTATTATTATTACCTACCTTTTAATTTGGCCAGAATCCAAAAATATTTTTTCTTTTTTTTAATGTGCAATCACAATTTTATGAATCATCTAACTATAACCAACGTTGTAAGCATGATAAATCAGATATTCTCCGTGAGCTCAATGATGTGATGACAGATCTTTAATGGGAGCGCTGCTTGCTTTCTGTTTATAACACATTGACATTAAGAATAAAAGGTGTGTTTTTCATGATGCACGGCAGCTTACACACTTCAAAGTTTGAGGAATGTCAACTGCATTTCATCATGGAAAAATAAGGTTACTTTGTTTTTTACTTGTGCGCACAGTCTCGAGTCTTTGGTGGCGTTCACGAACACAAGTGCTCGACACATGCGCACTAGAGAGATTCATGCTTGTCTAGTCTTTTTCGCTCAAATAGTTACAATAAAATCTCTTTGTACTTGCTGGTATCTTTCAATCCCCTCAAACGAGCGCTCTTCAACACGGTAGGTGTTTGTTGTTACTCTTGTTCTGTCTTCTCCGTTTCTTTTCAGACTGAAACAACAGCCCGTTTCAGTGCTGACACCTTGTGGACAAACTAAATTAGTGCAAAAACTATTCAATGCGCGCGTGCAAAGTGCCTTCAGTTTATATTGTTCTTTGCGGTTAGAAAAACTGTGCTGCGCGCTTACACTATACGCGATCTCTGCTGATGATTGCAGCGTCACGTGCACTGTACGCCTAAAAATACGTGTACGTGTAAAAAAACGAAGTAATATTCATGCTAATTTTGAACGCAAATTATAATAAAAATACATTTATATGTAGCATGATGCGGGCCACAAATGTAATGCTGACGGGCCGGATGCGGTTGAGTACCCCTGCTCTACTGGGTGGTTGTTCTGCTCGGCTTTTAAACAAACTACAGTTGGTCCAAAATGTGGCAGCTAGAGTTCTTACTAGAACCAGAAAGTATGACCATATTAGCCCAGTTCTGTCAAAATTACATTGGCTCCCTATTAAACATCGTATAGATTTTAAAATCTTGCTACTTACTTATAAAGCTCTAAATGGTTTAGCTCCCCAGTACCTAAGTGAGCTCTTAATGCATTATAGTCCTTCACGTTTATTGCGATCTCAGAATTCAGGCCAGTTGATAATACCCAGAATATCAAAATCAACTGAAGGCGGCAGATCATTTTCCTATTTAGCACCTAAACTCTGGAACAATCTTCCTAGCATTGTTCGGGAAGCAGACACACTCTGTCAGTTTAAATCTAGACTAAAAACACATCTCTTTGCTCTTGCATACACATAACACATTATCAATACATTAACATTTTTCAAATCCGTTAAAGGATTGTTACGCTGCAATAATTAGGTCGGCCGGAACCGAGAACATTTCCTATAACACTAGATATACCTGTACATCAGAACAAGAATGGCATCTCCGCTAATATCTGTCTCTCTGCTTATCCTGAGGTTTGCCGGGTGCTGGATCCAGGCCGTATCCAGATCAGATGGAGAACCTGTGTCTGGACCTGACTACAATGTAGCCCAGGAGACAATGGGCCTACAGATCCAGTTCTGGCTGCATCTATAATTCTGATTTTTAATCTCCGTATCCGCTTACATATATTTATATATAATCTATTTTTAATCTCTATAATAAAAATGTATAATTCAGATTTTGGATCTCCATATCCATTTACATATATTATATATATCTTCCAAGGGGTTTTTTCCCTCCTAGGACTTTTTTCCTAGTGTTAGCACGCTGGGTTTTTCTCCTAGGGGGTTTTTTCCACCCCTGGGAGTCAGCCGACATTGGCTTAATGTAGCAGCATCTTGTATATGTTACATATTACCACGCTTGGTTGTACAGTTTATTTTTAACCACTTCCCTTTTTTCTGTGCTTCTAATATGTAAAGCTGCTTTGAAACAATAACCAATTGTAAAAGCGCTATATAAATAAATTTGACGACTTGACTTGACATATAAAATATTTATAAATTAAGACAAAAATAGCTTTACATTCATAACTTTTTATCCTTCATTGTGTACATATATTGCACATACATGTTCCCATATAAATGTGTGCATGCTATAGCACAGTGATAGTCTCTTTGGTAGAAACTTTAATACAGGCAGGTGTGCTTTTGTTAACTAACTTGAAAATATGAAACATTTAACATGTAAATAATTATAAAATGTTATAAAATAATAAATGTTACATACTATATTTTACCATATAAGTTTTTATACCTCATGAGTAATTATATCTGCAATATATTATGCATGCAGTACCATATCTGATCACATATAAATCTATAATTATGAAGTATATTAATGAATATAAAATTACATATATTTAGATATATTAGTAAATATATTATCACATTTTCAATATATAAAAAGCAGCAATTCCTTATGTAATTCATTATGTTATTTAATATATTGTAATATATTTATGCAATATATTTTTCTGTATATTTTCAAATCTGCTGTTATTGATCATTCATATATTGTAGCAGTTATAAACCTGTTAAAATGTTTGTTTGTTTGCTTTGTTTTTTGTAATTGTACTACACACCATGAGGGGGCGACAAGGATCTATACTCTCAGGTATAGAATTGGTGTAGAGTGTAGAAGAAGTTAGACAACTAAAATGGGAAATGTTGAAATCAATATTAAGTTATCTAAATCAGAGGGAAAGAGCATAGTGTGGAAAGAAATAATGGACAAATGGCAGCAACAGTGGCAGAAAGAAACAAAAGGGGAGACATTTATATTCAATACAAAGCAGAGTGGGTGTGTCAAGAGACAATGGTACGAGTAGGAGAGAACAAGTCATTTTAAGTAGAATAAGAATGGGGCATATCAATCTTAATGGCACTTTACATATTATGCGGAAACACCCAACAGGAGTGTGCACACAGTGTCAGGAGTATGAGACGGTTGAGCATGTTTTAATATCTTGTGTAAGGTTTAATCAAGAAAGACAAGAAATGATGACCCAGTTACAGAGTTTAGGACGGGTAGAGGCAAGTGTTAAAAGTATTTTAGAGTGCAGAGAAACAAAAAGGCAGGAAATAATCATTATGTTTTTTAAAAGAAACTGGATTGGAGAAGATAATATAGTATAAAGGGAATTTAATACAGTAGGTGGCAGTAATGCAACAAATTGGATGCCAGCTGCCGTAAAAACCCAAAGAAGAAGAAGAAGAAGAAGAAGAAGAAGTTCTATTTAAGCATGGCTTTATGGTTCCAAACATTCATTTGTCCTGATTGAGAAACAGAAAGATGACTTTGAAGTGGGTTTAGAGGCTATGAACTAGTGATGTCCAAATGAAGCAACGAATCAGTATTGAACCACTTCATCAATTGTTTTGAAAATGGGTTCATTCATTCAAAGCTTCGTTTCAGTGATATCTAGTGGCGAAATTGTAGATAGCAATATAATGTCTGTATAAGTATAACTAGGGTTTGTGTGAATGATGTAAATAAACCAGCCACAAAATAAATAAGCCAGGTGCAGTAGGATAACCAAGGTATAATAAAGCACCTTATTAGGACTGATCAGATAAAAATGTTCCCACATTGGAGAACAGGTTCTCTTCCTAGCTGGCTCCATGATGATGATCACACAATGCCGTGATAATAATAACTATGCAAACTCCTAATACAACAAACCCACATCTTGTGCATCATTTTGGGTGTCTATATAGTCCTATTACGCACCTAAAAAGCTGCTGAAGCGTGTGCGCAGCAAAGTCTCGCGTCATGAAGCCTCTCGCGATGCGAAGCAGTATCGACTGGTCTGAACCACTCACGTGATTCACTTAGAGAACTGAAGCAGTTGCTGCTTCGGACGTCATCGGTCACGTGTGTTTTTCCGCACCAAAGCAAGCTCCGAAGCAGTAGTTCAAGAAAAATGCTGCTCCGAGTTCGAAGCTTGTGTCGGAGCATCGGTGTCAGACGGTCATCACTACTATGAACTATGTTCAACTGTTGTGGATCCTTGGACCGGATCATGCCACATATGGGAATTTCTAGTTTGCTTGGAATGGTATTGACACCAAGAAGTACAGTTTGCTCTGGGGAACTTTTGGATTCTTGGACGTTGGCTTTCATGGACATTGATTCCTGCACTGCTGTGAATGAACATTCATCATCATCATTACCACATAAAAGCAGATAAGATTTTCATTTCTATGCTACTGGTTATTGATTGGGAAAAATTTATGTTTTGTTTGTATTTATGAAAGTGTTTGATAGATAAAAAGATGTAAATGAATGAGAAGCATTTATTTATTTTTGGGTTTATAGATCATAGTTTTTTTGCCAATGCTTGTAATATATGAAACTATCTTGCCTCATTGATTTTCTGTTGTGCACTAAACAAAATCCAGTTAGTGGTTCCCTCCCTATAAAACAAACTTTGATCTCCCAAAAGCAGTAGTTATAAGTAATTGTTATAATATAGGGAAATATATTTTTTTCTTTCCATAAGAGGAGGCAAGATGCACGGTTTGAATGGAGAATAATGTTTTTGATATCAGAAAGTGACACTGGGTCAAACTGCCAAACGCACAGCCCAGTTACACCTATAAAACCTTTGAAACCAAGGTTAAAAAAAAAAAAAAGCTAGCTGTAATCCCATTATCTTTACTTGGGTAAAGTTGGTTTTATATTCGCACAATCGGACTTCTGATAAATTCCGACTTTCCAATAAATGTGCAATAAATTAATGTTTGCGAATTTTAAGCAGCGACATGATATTGACAACCAGCGATTGTCAATATAGGCAAAGTATTGTTTGATGGCATATTTACGTGAATGTCCACTGAATGTCCAATGTAGATTGATTAACAAGACTATTGAATACTGATGTCGAATGTGTGAATATAAAACCAACTTTACCCAAGTATTATCTTTCCCAACAAAAAAAACTTCACAAATAAATAACGTTTTCTGTAAAGGAATCAAGCTAAGCTTGTCTGTGATAAGAAAATCTTACACATTGTTCATTTACATATAAGGTTGTATTTATAGGGACAGTTTATGAGCAGTTGAACTGAATTCCTCATTTACAGTTCCTGAGGTCTTTTGTAGAGTTAAAGAAATCCACATCAACACATAATGCCTTTCATTGCTGGAGTTTATTAAAGTTTATTGTTGATTTGTTTCAGTTGTAGATTTAAAAAAGTGACCCAAAACAAAGAAGAAAATAATTAATGAGATAAACAAAACAACAGCCATATATCCTGTTACAATATATACCATGATTTACTAAGTTACAGAGTTAACAGAAGAAGAGAAACCCAAAACCTTAATTTGATTTTGTTTCTGAGAAACACTGTAATATTTCTTCAAAGGTCTAAGACACACGTTTGATCTTCATGCTGATGGATTTCAAACCAACAGCGTGACTCTTCTTCCAGTGGTACCAACCATTTCCAATGGCGTAAATGGTGGGATCTTCTCCTCCTAAATACACACCGTTGGGGTTTGCATAGTGACAGGCTTTGTACCAAAATGCCCCGAGAAACGATTTTGCACAGTTATTAGACCAGGTGTCTTGATCTTTGTCATAGGTGGAGAACTTCATACCATTGTGGTAGGTCAAAGAGTCACCTGCAGAGAAGAAGAGCATCATTGAGGACATCAGGAGCACATTTAAACAAATGAGTGTGAATTTTTTTTTAATGTGAATGAAAGTGTCCTACCTGCTCCTCCATCCTTGAACCCTGAAACAAGCAGTTTATACCCGTCAGTTTCAGGACCCACAGAGAAGGATGAGTACTGAGCAAAAACTTTTTTTCCAGTGAAGTCCTCCAGATCCACTCTCAGCATGTACTTCCTCTTACGTGTCAGCTGGTACATGTTCTCCAGCCCTGTTCACACACACACATGAAGAACATGTTCAACCAAACACATGATCATCCACACAAACGGACACTCACTGTGAGATCTTACCCAGCCAGTATTCACTCTCCACATTCCCAAATCCTCTCTTGTACTGATTCCACGGCCGATAGAAATTCACACTGCCGTCCATTCTCCTCTGAATCACCTGTGATGGGTTTATATAGAAGATATGATTCATAATGAATGTTCTGATACATAGGTGCCGATCTGAATTGGAAATGGTCGAGCACCCACGGAAAAATACGAGACTTTCTCCACTGATTTTAACCAATATAAAAAATCAATTGGATCTTTTAAACACAATCCCTGTTTTATAGTTTATTTAAGGCCGTTTCTACGGCGACGTTTTAATGACAAACGTCGAGAGAGCATCCAAGTAATGCGCAAGCACAAATGGCTCTGCTCTCGATCAGATACATGAGCATGCTCAAACTCTTTTTGCATCAGATATCAGCGAGAGCATGACTCGCGGCGACACTCGTGAAAGGAATGTGCTTTTGGGTCGAAATTGTCATCTTGCTGCACGGATATAATGCAAATAAAACATCCAGTTTATGTTGATTTTAGTTAAATAAGAAGCGAACTGGCGCTGAAACGAGTTTTTTTTTAAATCATGCTGAGGAATGTTATGGCTCGTGTAAGTTAGTCTTCAGACATCGCTTGACTCTTCTTTCCAGGGAAATCACTAGCAAAATGCACACAAACATTTTGATAAAAACATTAATGAACTTCTTTTAACTTAAAGAGGGAAAAAAAACATAAACAAAACATAAGAAACCTAAATCGGTGCCTATGTTCTGATGTGTGTTTAATGATCTACAGTCACATTCGTACCGTCCATCCTCCTTTATCTTCATCTTTCCCTTTTGAGATCATGTCACAGTAAACCCAGACAGGAAAGCCTCCTGCTGGATAGATGGAGTAAATCCCACTGAGCTTTTGTCCTGCTTTATAAAGGTCAGAACAGTCGACCGGCATGTTTTCATCAGTACTGCATCCGCTCATCAGAACAACAGAGAAAAGAACCGCTAGAAACACCATCAACTAAACAAGACACAGAGAGAGAAAGAGATGAACATCACACTGAAAACCATCTCTAGAAATGTTGTTGATGAACTTACTGCCATCTTCTCAGTCTCTCCTCAGTAGATCACAGCAGAGATCTGTTTAATCTAGACGAAAAAAAAGAATAAAAATGTTTTAAAGTTGTATAAATGTCTGAATGTTTTCTGAGGTAAGTGACGAGTAAAACAGTAACTCACCGTTTGTGTTGTTGAGTCTGACAGACACTCTTTATATATCTGTCAGATTTTCATGCTCCTCCTCTGTGTCACAGAAGAAATTTACTTAATGAACACCCACATTTTGGATGCAAATAAAAAAGGCATCTGTCATCCTCAATGCAAATATATAGGCAGTGTATTGTATTTTATCTATTCAGTAAATCTCACTGAATCTGGCTGATTTAGTTTAGAGCTACAATTTGTAGTTTCGATTAAATCCATCATGTTTATTATTTTGAATGTAAATGTAAATGTGGTCTCTCTCATAATGTGCCTTAGATTTCATGAATTTTCCATGTGGTGTTTGCTGTTTTTGCAGTGCCTTCAGTGCTTGGCCCCAAATTCTTCTTCTTCCTTTTCTTTAATGGAAGTCTATGGCAGAACTGTTTGGTCAAAAATTCAGATACAAGTCAAGTCAGATACATACCATGTTTACAATGTCCAGCAGATAAAATATTAGACCGTTTTCAGTTTGAATTAAATGATTTTTTTCCCCTTGTCTTCTACAAATTCTGACCAATCTTCAACAAACTCCTGCCCACTCCAACAAAATTCTTTCCCACTCCCCAAAATTATGTTAACATCTCCCATTCCCAACAGAAACATCCATGTTTTGTCCCACCCCGGCCCACAAGTATACATGGGTTATTTTCAGTACGTCCATGAAATTTCCATGAAATAGTTTCAAGTTAGGCCGCCTAGCAACAACCTTCATCCCATCATAAACGTTCCTGATAAGTAATTTATTACAGCATCTACATTTAGAATTGACTTTAAGATCCTTCTTTTCACATATAAGGCATTGCACAATTTGGCCCTGGATTATATTTCTGATCTTATTAAGCCATACACAGCTGTTAGGTCATTAAAATTTTGTGATCAGTTACTTTTATTTGTCCCTCACTCTCATTGCAAATCAAAAGGCGATTGAGCTTTCTGGAACAGTCTACCTTTGAGTATCAGGGGCTCTCCATCACTGGATGCTTTTAAAACCAGTTTAAAGACTTATTTTTACTCTTTAGAGTTCAAGTGATGTTGTGCATGTATTTTTGAATGCTGTTCTATGTTATATATTTATATACAATTTGCTTGATTGATTTTGATACTAGATTTTTATCTAATTTTTTTTCCTCCTTTTCTGTTTTAAATTCTGATCTACTGTAATGCACTTTGAATCAACTACAGTTGTGTTAAATTTGTGTTACATAAATAGCTTTTACATAACTTTGACATAACCGTAACCTTTTTTGTAATGAGAATGTACAACATGAATCAATTTTCCAAACCGTGTTTTTGTCTTACCCTGAATCATTCTGGTACACTTATAATAAGAGTTTATATTCAGACTATTTTAGACCGGTCTGGTAGAAACCGCTGCGGAGTAGCACAGTAACTGCATGACTCGACATAAACAGAGAGAAGTAGCTCCGGCTACAATGTTCTTCTGCAAGATGTATGCAGTTCTGTTGCAGCTTTAAAGGTGCTCTAAGCGATCCTGGGTGGAGTAACTTTCTGTTGACATTCGAAGTGTTATCAAACAAAACAGAGGCTAGCTAGACCCTCCCTCCTCCTCCTCTCCCTCCCCTCCGTGCTTCCTGAAACAGTCATGAACGCACATTTAAAATCATTCTTGTCGGTTATTGGCTGGAGCATGTTTATTATGTTTCGTGGTCCAGGCTGCACCAGTTTGTTTTTATTGCCGTTTTTGGAGCTTGTGGCGACTACAGAGACCGTGTTTTTTTTACAGTGTGTTCAGGGGACAGGCAGCTAGCGGATAGTGAAGAGATGTTTGCTGTATGTGACAAAAAATGTTTTGGCCTAAAAACGCATTACATCACTTAGAGCACCTTTAACAGAAAAGCAAGTATTGGCTACTGCATGTGTGATTTGGCTTGTGAGAAAACCTGCAAAGTGGGCTCCTTTTATAATCACTAAAAAGCTGTCACTCATTTTAGTTAAATATGATCTCACAAAGTTCCATTATGATAAATGATGCTGACTGCACCATGAATCTCTTATAATGTCTGTGCTTTGCTTGTTATAATAAGAGGATTCATGAGTGTGCAGAACTCAGCACTGAAAAAAAGTTTAGATACACACATAAAAACATTATGAATTGTTTTGGGCGGTGAGTGGATTTTAACTTAAACACCTCTGATTGGCCATTCAAGTCAACAGATATGTTTGTGATTGGCAATGCTGCAAAAACATTTTTGTAAATAGAAACATTTGATGCTCTCTAGAGCGACAACCTCTGATTCCGGAGCTCATGCAGAGCTGAATTCATTGCACATTTTACAGTCATATTAATGGTTTTACAGAAACAAAAGGATCTGCAAAATATATATCTGCATATATAACTGCAACAGGTATTTTCCCTAAAAACAAAAAGGATTAATGAGGGCAAAATGCAAATGCTGTTTCCCTCCTTCAGCACATCCTGGACAAATATTGTCTCATCAACCAGACTCAATTAAATAAAAGATAAACCTATTTAACATAGACTGATGTTTGATTTTGATGTTTGTTGCCTTGGAAGATCAGCTGACTGCCATGACCCAGAGAACAACACATTGCTCAGAACTTTTCTCTACTCAAGTTAAAGACATTTTTCTTGAGAGCTATTGCCTATCACATTAATCTGACGTTGCTCACTAAATCGCTATCACAACGCATTAGCATTTCATTAGCTTGTTAGATTGTCATCCGTGCCCACCATCCTTTTTTCTCACATGCCCCTTTTTCTATGAGTCTATCAAACAAACATGGTGAGTTAATGCCATCCCTTTGTTGTTACTTGCACTGCCTAACATATGCATAGTATAGCTCTTTCTGTCAGCAGTGAGGGATTCACATGTCATAAATGCAGGGAGATAGTCAGGCTGACATAGAAAATCTCAGAATTACAGACACGGATCCAAACTTTAATTGAGGATAGTAAGAATGCAAGGGCTTTAGATACTGTTTTGAATGTGACTAGCTTAGTGAACTCTGTACATTTTTCGGTTCTGGCTGTAGAGCCCGTGTAGCAGGGCAATTGATTGACCATGAGACAGCCTAGTCACGAAAAACACCACTGTTCCATTCCAATTAGAACATCAAACCGGTTCTTTCCACTCAGTGATGCACCCACTGAAAATCCTGTTGAAAGTGCCCTAGTTATTGGCGATTCTATTACACAGAACGCGATAAAAGAGACACCAGCCACCATACTCACGTTTGCCGGGAGCCAGAGCCACGTCGGCACTAATGATGTTCGACCTTGCCAATTGGAGGGCATTAAAATTAACATTGAAGAGGTGTGTGAACTCGCAAGTACGATGTCAGACACTGTCATTTGCTCTAGCCCTCTAGCTGTTTGTCGAAGTGATGAGATACTTAGCAAACTGTCATCACTCAATGGCTGGCTCTCTAAGGGGGCTTTCACACTGGGCGATTGTTTCCGGGGCCCCCTGCCGCATTGTTCTGGTTTCACACTAAAATTTATTTTATCGAACCCTGGCGCATTTCTTTCATCTTATGTCATCACAGACGTGCACGGCGCATGACAGAAAACAGAACACAGGTCAATAAATTGTGTTTTTTATTAATGTGGTGTTATGTGTAGCAAAGTAAACAACACTTGTGTTTACTGTATGTGCGCCGCATGTAGATGGTTTTCCGCTGTTTGCAAGCACGCTATTTTGAGGAGACAGCTGATTGCCATTAATTTGCCACTCTAATTGCACTCGCAAAGTGCGAATACACTGCAGGCTCACTCCTGCTCAAATCCAAGTCAACAAGATCCAATCCAATCCATCAACACTATCATCTCTTACATGTGTTTTATTGAAGTAAATACATTACAATCTGTGAAAATGGGTGCACACTTGTTCGGGAAGTAAAGTAACCTGCGCATGCGAGTCCATATTGCTTTCATATTCATGCGAACTGTGGCACAGTTCGAGTGCAAGTGAACTCAGACCCTCCCTTCAGGTACTCTTGGATTTGGTACCCTGGTGCGCACCCGGGTTCACATGACAGCTTTCACATTAGCAATTTTCATACGAACCATGCCCCGTTTCAAACTAAACTGGGGCCCAGGTTAGGAAGCAAACAGACTGGCTAAACCGACCGTCTGCTAGCTGTCTCATGTCACAAAAGTCATAAATCCCAACACATAGAAACTCTTTCACCTAGATATTATCACATAGAGACTTTGTCTGTACCCCGAATTAGTAAATACAAAAAACTTCCAAAGCCATTTAAGGAAAAAAAAAAAAAGTATTTTGGTTGCTGAATATTAAGATCCCTTTCTTCAAAAACACTTATTTTAAATGATATCATCACAGACAATAAACTAGATTTGCTGTGTTTGACAGAAACCTGGCTAAAACCAGATGATTACATTACTTTAACCCTCTGAGTCTGAGGCTGATTTGGGGCCTGGAGAAGTTTTGACATGCCCAGACATTTGTGATGAGAAAAGCATGAAATGGTTCAATGTTGTGCAAAAGGCATGAAAACAACTACTATTGTGTGAAAACTGAATAGAGATTATCAAATTATCATAAGATTTGTGAGTGATTTAAAGCACAGCAGAACTCTGTGAGATAAAGGCTTATTAATGAAAGTTCCTGTCAAAAAAATTAATTGCATTAAAAGGGCAGCTATAAAAAAGCCAGTGTTGAGCAGCAAACAGGTATTTTAGCTGCTGGTGCCTCTGGAGTCTCAAGACGCTCTCGATGCAGGCTGGCAGTTGTGTGTAAAGATGCATTTCAGCCACTCCAAACCAAACCTCACAAAGATAAACATTTACAGTGGGTTTAGAAATACATGAAGACTCATTTTTAAATAGTTTTATTCACTGAGTAATGCCGTACTACAATGGATGGTCTAAATGGATGGATTTCTGGATGGTTGGTGAATGGCCACCACGTTCCAACAAGACTGTGACGTCAGCAAGGAGCTGGTTGTCACGGTTCGCAGATGCATTGTTTCCTTGTCGCGTGCTCTGTGTTATGACAGCAGTGGGTGTGTTTGTGTTTGTGTGCGAGTGTGTTTGTGGGTGTGCCCAGGCCACGTGGGTGATCAGTGGACCCAGCTGCCACTCATCACTCTCCCCACCTGCTGCTTATTCCCTCAGTCTTTAAATACTCACCTTATTCATCTCTCCATTGTCAGATCGTTGTTTGGTGTCCTATTCGTGGTTGTCTTGTCTGTTCCTGAGCGGAGTCCCAGTTGTTCGTCGTCTATCTGTGGATTACTGTCTTCGTGCCTTGTCTACTGTCTGGAACCTGGAATCATCTCACCGCCACTCTTCTGTCACCACGTCACGTCGCAAGCCGACCATCTCAGTCCCTGACTGTGTTTCTGTTACTGCTTGTTGTTGAATAAACAGCGTTACATGCAATTGCTTCCTGTAATAAATCATGACAGAACGATCTGACACCGCTACGGAAGCAGCAAGCACTCAGCAGTCTTCAATGGAGGATTTCGTCAACCGCAGCATTCGTCGAATGGAGTCACAGGAGAGAAATCTCAACGAGACGGGAAGAGCCGTGCAGGCTCTCGTGGCGCAGGTATCCGAGCTCACCAAGCAAGTCCAGCTGCTTCGTGCTCCCGCTGCGCCACCCACACCGGCCGTTTCCCCACCCACACCAGCGAGCGTCGCCGCTTCGGAGCCCCGTCTTCCAGTACCCGAAGCTTATTCAGGTGAACCAGGATTTTGTAGAGCTTTTCTGACACATTGTACTATGCACTTTGATCTGCAGCCCCGCACTTTCAGCACCGAACAAAGCAGAGTGGCTTTCCTACTGATGCTTTTGACGGGGAAGGCGTCGCTCTGGGGAACGGCGGTGTGGGAGAACCAAGACCCCTGCTGTACCTCGTTCCAGTCACACTCCGCAGAAATGAAGAGAGTGTTCGATCGCTCAGTCGCGGGGAGAGAAGCCGCCAGACAGTTGGCGGAACTACGCCAAGGAGAGAAGTCGGTGTCTGACTATTCCATCGAATTTCGTACATTGGCGGCAGAGTGTCACTGGAACGAGGAGGCGCAGTGGGACATGTTCCTGCATGGGTTGGCTGACCGTGTCCAAAGGGAGATCTACGCGCTGGACCTCCCCACCACGTTTAATGGTCTCGTCGACCTGGCGCTCCAGGTGGATGCTCGGCTGACCAGGGCCGAGCGGAGAAGTCCAGCCCACAGGAGTGAGGAAGTCCTGAGGTCCAGTGGCGGGGACACGGTCAGTCCCATTCAAGATCATGAGCCCATGCAGGTGGGTCGAGCTCGGCTTTCCCGGGAGGAGCGGGAGAGGCGGAGGTCCCAAGGACTTTGTTTATATTGTGGCAAGGCGGGACATTTCGCTTACAACTGCCCGTTAAAAGGGCAAGCCCGGCAGTAAGTTTGAGGCTACTGTCGGGTGGGATCTCCGCTGGAAAGTCCTCAACCACATCCACCCTCCTCCCGGTGAGATTGGGATGGTCGCATCACCTTCTGGATTCCGGGGCAGAAGGTAACTTCATGGACCAATCTTTCGCCACCAAGTTCCACATTCCTTTCAAACCACTCACCGACAGAATTGCTGTTCACGCACTCAATGGACAGAGCCTTCCCACCATTTCTCACGTCACTGAAGATATCACCCTGATCACCGCTGGCAACCATTCTGAACGGATTAAATTTTTTATTTGATTCCCCTCACACCCCTGTCGTCCTTGGTCATCCTTGGTTCACCAGACACATCCCAGGTAGACTGGGTCCAGAACTGCATCGTGGCCTGGAGTGAGGAGTGTCATAAGTCTTGTCTTGTCTCTGCTTGTTCGTCTGTTTCTGATTCTGTCTTACAGGAGGAAACAGTGGATCTGTCTACCGTGCCCGTTGAGTACCAGGACCTGAAGGAGGTGTTCAGTAAGTCCAGGGCTGCTTCTCTTCCTCCGCATCGTCCCTACGACTGTGCCATAGATCTAGTACCAGGGAAGTCTCCGCCTAAAGGCAAGTTATATTCACTTTTGGTTCCCGAAAGAGAGGCTATGGAGAAATATATTTCTGATTCACTAGCAGCCGGGTTCATTCGCCATTCCTCTTCTCCAGCGGGGGCGGGGTTCTTTTTTGTGGGGAAGAAGGATGGTTCCCTGTGACCTTGTATTGATTACCGGGGGTTGAACAACATTACGGTAAAGAATACCTATCCTTTGCCGTTAATGTCTTCAGCCTTCGAGAGGTTGCAGGGAGCATCCGTCTTCACTAAATTGGATTTAAGAAATGCTTATCATTTGGTCCGCATCAGGGAGGGTGATGAATGGAAGACCGCCTTTAACACCCCTAGGGGGCACTTTGAATACTTGGTCATGCCGTTCGGGCTTTCCAACTCCCCAGCTGTCTTCCAGGCACTCGTCAATGACGTGCTGAGAGATATGGTTGATCAGTTCTTATATGTCTACCTGGACGAAATATTGATTTTTTTTTTCCTCATCTCTCCAGGAACATGTACAGCACGTTCGACGAGTGCTTCAGAGGTTGCTAGTGAATGGGCTTTTTGTCAAGGCGGAGAAATGCGTTTTTCATGCACAGTCTGTTCCTTTCCTAGGATACATCGTGTCGACTGAGGGAGTACGCATGGACCCTGAGAAAGTTAAGGCTGTGGTAGATTGGCCAAATCCAGATTCCCGTAAGGCCCTACAGAGGTTTCTGGGGTTCGCCAATTTTTACCGGCGTTTCATTCGCAACTTCAGCCAACTAGCCTCACCTCTGATCGCCTTGACCTCCCCCAGGACTACGTTCAGGTGGTCAGACGCAGCGGAGGCTGCGTTTGCTAAACTGAAGGCTTGCTTTGTTTCGGCCCCTATTCTCGTTGCCCCTGATCCATCACGGCAGTTTGTGGTGGAGGTTGACGCATCAGAGGTGGGGGTAGGTGCAGTGTTGTCCCAGCGTTCTTCCGCAGACGATAAGATGCATCCGTGCGCGTTTTTTTTCACATCGCTTATCTCCCGCCGAAATTAACTACGACATTGGTAATCGGGAGTTGCTGGCAGTCAAGTTAGCGTTGGAAGAATGGCGCCACTGGTTAGAGGGCTCTGGGGTACCCTTTATCATCTGGACCGATCATAAGAACCTAGAATACATCAGAACTGCCAAAAGGTTGAACTCCAGGCAGGCTCGGTGGGCACTTTTTTTCGGACGTTTTGATTTTACTCTCTCGTACCGCCCGGGTTCCAAAAACATCAAACCCGACTCTTTGTCTCGCATTTTTGACCGTTACGAATGCCCGTCTACTCCCGAGTGCATTTTCCCGAGAGATTAGTTATCTCCACACTCACATGGGAGGTCGAATCGAGAGTCAAGTCGGCTCTAGAAGGGGTAACGCCTCCGCCCGAGTGCACACCAAACCGATTATTTATGCCGGAGGGATTACGGTCCATGGTCATTCAGTGCATACACATAACACATTATCTACTTCTATAATTCAAATCATGTAAATTGCTAGGCTGCATAGATTAGGTCAGCCGGAACCGAGAACACTTCCCATAACACCTGATGTACTCGCTACATCATAAGAAGAATGGCATCTACGCTAATATTAGTCTCTTTCTGTTTATCCCGAGGTTTGGCGCAGTCTGACAGATCCAGGCCGTATCCAGATGAGATAAAGGACCTGCGCCTAGACATGATGATAACGCAGTCCTGTATAGATAAAACGTTATCAAAATTATTCCAGTTCGCATAGATCCACAGACACAACTAATTTTTCTGTATTATGCAGAACAGTAAAGTAATTTAGCAAATATCACTTTTAAAAAAACAACAAGCTTCTACACACTCAAACACGCAAACCAACACGTAAATGAATGGCAAGAATGCATTAAAGGTATTCGGTTTTCAGTAGGAAAGGTGTCATTTAAGTGGCCCCAAAAGTAATAATTAACCATTTTTAAAACATAAGTGATTCAATCAAAAATTTTAGCTTGATAAGAATTTTCCTATTGTCACTGTGAAGTTGCTTTGAAACATTATGTATTGTGAAAAGCACTATATAAATGAAGATGACTTGACATGACTTGACTTAAGGTGTCGCATATGCAGAAGCTTGCGGTTTCATTTCTACATTTTTCTTTTGGTAGTCAGTTTAGGGGTTTGGGCATTAGTTAATGGGCTTTTGTTTGATTATTTCCTTTGTTTACTGACACCCTTGTGTTTTTTTTTACTTTATTTGCTCCTCATGTTTCTCTTGTATTGTCCCTTTTCCCCTGTGTTAATAAACTTTGGGTTTTTCTACAGTCTTGTTGTCTGATCTGTTCTCCCTCACACCGCAACAGCTGCATCTCACTTAAATGTTGCGGATTTAAAGTGTTTCTGTCTGAGTTTTGTAGGTCATCAGTGTGCTGGAGAGTAGATCCTGTGCTTCAGTCAATGATGAGCTGAGAAACACTGATGTTATGCTGCATGTTGCTTTATTTAAAGCAGTAACTGTGTAGTTACTGATGCAGTGATAAGCTGTTTGCCAAGTACTTTAAAGGGGACTTATTATGCAAAATTAACTTTTGCATGGTGTTTGGGCATTAATGTGTGTTAGCAGTGTGTGTACACAACCACCCTGTGGTATGCGGTGTTCGCATGCATCTGCACATCTTTGTGTGTGTGTGTGTGTGTGTGTGCGCGTGTGTGTGTGTGTGTGTGTATACACATAAAACAGCTGCACTTTTAGAACTGATCTGTCTTTCGTGTCTTCTTGCACTCAAATGGTTTAAAATCTCTTGAATGTTTAACCCTCTACTGCATGCATTATGATAAATCTATAAAATATATATATATATATTTGACTCTTTTTCTTTTCTTAGAATGGCTTAACTTAAAGTGCTGTAAAAATAAAAAAAAAAAATTGGGAAAAAAAAATATTTTAAGGTACTTTATGATATGTTGCCATATGGCAACAACGTACAATAGTGGAAAAACTTAGAATAAGTGTAAGTGTATATAGTTCATATTTTTCCTCAGAAATGTTGTTTGTATTGAATCAATTAGTGCTATTATAAGTTTTAGCAGTAATTATAAACAATACCTTATACTTATTTTCCAACATCTGTTTTTCCATTCTCTTTTGCTGAATAATGCTTAATATTCTTTAAATTTCACCCTTTTTCTGTATGAAACTTCAAAAAGCATTTTTTTTTTTTTTTTCAAAAAAGACATGAGACACATGTAGACATCACATTTGGTGCTCTTCACACTTACAATACACTTACAGCCACTTGCACCTGCCTTTTTGAGACACCATGATAGGAAAGTGGTAGGTCTGGGCCAGTATACATGGCTGTGATGGCAGATCTCTGATGTTGATTTAATCCATAATACAAATGCCACGGCAGTCCTTAACATACGACTAATCAACATTATATCACTAGCATTAATGTTTTTATTGTTATAGCTTAACAGACTTCAGCTAACTTTTGCTAGCTATCTAACCTATTATAATAATGCCATTCCATTATTGCGCAGTGTTGCCATATGGCAACACAGACATTTTCTCGATTTACCAAAAACTAATTTCATAAAAACATTTTTGAGTGGTGAATATGTTTTCATAACTTACCTGAGATGATGTTAACATTTTTTTTGTGAATGTGACATGGGCGGGTCCTTGTTTGTTACTGATGTTTTAGTTTGCTTTCAGCAACTACCGACAAGAGATGGCAGTCTGTCAGATATCGCGTCACAGAAAAAAATTGCATGTCATGTGACTTAACCAAAGCACATCATTGGCTAAATTAAGGTCTTCTCTTACCAATAAAAAAAAACTAGAATGTTCTCTTAAAGAGACGGTGCCAAGGAAATGAACATAAAGAGTATGTTGCCATATGGCAACACTATGCGGTAGAGGGTTAAACTGACAGGACCTAAAACACGTTTAAGTGATAAACTTTCATTGTATGATGGGCAGACTTTGCAATTAATCAAAGAATCACCTACGTTTTTTTTTTAACCGTGATGCCGATCCCTATACTAGACATCGCACGTCCTGTGACTATCGCGGATGCGCACATCGCAATTTCGATGCAAACTCTGTTCTACACAAAAGCACATGACTGTTTCATGACTTCATCACACCTTTTGAAAACACACTGAATACTATTACAAATATTATGGCTTTTATGCCAATTCTATAAGTTAGGTAATGTTTGTGTATTTTCTAATGTGGCATCTGTAGCCTGTCTAACTGTAATTATTTCAGCATCAAGTGTGATTTGAAACATGTATCTCGCATTGTTTGCTATTGAATGAACTGACTGTTAAAAGTACTAAACTAAAAAAAGACTGTTGTTTCGGTGATTAAACCGAATGTTCTCTTTACACATCACAATGATCTTGTGTTTGAAACAGTGATTATGTAGAATGAAAACATGTACAGCTAGAAAGAAAGCACAAGTGTGATCAGTTTGAAGTTTTGAAAATATACTTTATGCACCAAAGTGAATAAAAAAACTGTAATAAAAAGCATGTACAGTATATTCACAAATTCACACGCAGCGGGAAGTCATGTGAGTTGTAATTAACCAGATCATAGATAAATATAAAATGTTGTAAGTTTGGCTTAATGTTGATAATTACACACCATGCCTTGTGAAGATATTCAAATGATTTAACCCTCTGGTAAGACGTTTGCATATGGCAACAATTAATTTATATTTATTTCCTTGTTATTCAGAAACAAATACAACATATTGCACTATGGAAATTAAAGGCGCAGGCCTTAAGGTAGCCAATGATGTTTTTAAGTCACATGACATGTGAATGTCTCTCTAAATCTCTCTTTCCCACAGTCACCCTCACACTACTTCTAGAAACACTAATATTCCTAAGATACACGTTTGATCTTCATGCTGAAGGATTTCACACTGACAGTGAAACTGCTCTTCCAGGTTGACCAAACAACACCAATGCTGAAATGGGTGTCATCTTCTCCACATAAATACACACTGTTGGGGTTTGCATTGAGACAAAATTTGTACCAAAATGCCCCCAGAAACTCTTTAGCACAGTTACTTCCATAGGAGTCTTGGTCTTTGTCAAAGGTGGAGAACTTCTGATCATTATGGGCAGATAAAGAGTCGCCTGCAGAGAAGAAGAGCATCACTGAGGACAGTAACTCAACTGGAATGAGTTTTCATGAGTATGAATGAAAGTGTCCTACCTGCTCCTCCATCAGTGAATCCTGAAACATGCAGTTTATACCCGTCAGTTTCAGGACTCACAGAGAAGGACGAGTACAGAGCAAAACCTTTCCTTCCAGTGAAGTCCTCCAGATCCACTCTCAGCATGTACTTCCTGTTACGTGTCAGCTGGTGCATGTTGTCCAGCCCTGTTCACACACACACATGAAGAACATGTTCAACCAAACACTGGTTGTCAAATATGACACAACAGGTTTTTATTTTTTATTTATTTATTTAATATGGAAATAGCAATAACATTGGACAAACCAGATGCATTGTTTAAAGTGTTATAGTACATGTGCTAATTTTCAACAACTGTCCATAGGAACTTTTATAACAGAAAAAAAAAAAAAAGCCACTTTTTGAGCTCTCTGGTGAAGATGTTAATATTGTTCTGTAATTTGAATCCTGTGGGGAGAGAGTTCCATAGTGTAGCCCCTCTAAAGGAGAAGCTAGACTGTCCAAAAGATGTTCTAAACTTCGGGAGCACACAATCCCCACTAACTGAGGCACTGGTGGAAGGTCTAAAAGAGCCCCGACGCCTCTCCATGAGGCCAGAGAACAGTGGTGACACACAGTTCAAACATTTAAAAGTCAATTTCAAAATACTAAAATTTACAAAATTTTCAAAAATAAAAAGCTTATGCTTTTGTATGATATCACAACATTTATTTGGGGAACATTTATTTGTCCATTTCTGAATTATCATTGATTTGTACATATAATACACTTTGTACAGTATAAAAATCATTGTCTTTGGAGAGTCCCCACAAAGATAGTGAACCAGACGTGTGTGTATATGAAATATGACACTCAAAAAACATATGTGCAAACTTGTATATAGTATATGCATGTGTTTTTTGTTGAGCATCATATTTATACATCTGGGTTTAAAAACTCATGTATGCAATTCAAGGATAATTGATAGACGGAAAAATAAATATTCCCCAAAAGCCTGTTCTGTCATATTTGACATTTACATTAACATGAAAAAAATATGAAGTTTTGGTAACACTTTGCAATACGGTTAATTAGTTCAACATTAGTTAATGTATTAAGTAACATGAAGTTCACTTAATTTCACTTGTTTAATCTGACTCCAATTTCAAATGATTATTACTCTTAGGTTGTGTTTCCACTTAGAAATTAATCATTGGTTATTCATTAATTTAGATCTTTGATTATTCTGATTACCTCGTATCTTCAATTATTCGGTCACTGCAGTCCCGGTATCACTTTAGAAAAGTCACTTCGGCTGACTGAGTGCTCTTCTCGGACACAAACTCATCAGTTCTGACCTTAAACATTGGATGCAGGCTAAATATATACCTTTAAGTCGGTCGCGCTCTGCTTACTGGTAACAAAAAGCATAGTTTTTATATATGTATGAAAACTGAAACTTATTTAAGGCAGTGATAGTCAGAAATCGAAATGGACTTAATTGATGTGCCCTATATGCTCCATCTATTAAACCTTCTGTATGATCAATCCTGAACACAGATTTGCGGTAATACCTTCGCTTTAATCTACTAGAAATTATGAATTAAGAATAATGCATAATAAACCAAGAATAATATTTGTCAAGTAAAAATGTATCATGCCAATTACATAAATAACCAATTAGAAGCTAATTCAGAAATCATAAATACATAACATCAGTTGCTCAAAGATGACTCTAAGAGCAACAAATGCATATACACACACAGTGGTGAATTAGTGTTTTTAAGACACGCACCCATAACTGCATGGGGGTTTCTGGCTACAGAAGATCCCACATGACTGTTTTGCACTTTACCTTAAATACACAGATCAGAACAAAAGAATTGTACATTTTTACTACACCAAAACCTGTTTTGGGGGGGGGAGGAGTGGGTTTTCACAACAGCACCCAAAAAGAGGACAGAATTCTCCTTAGTTTTCAATCTTCTTCATAATACCAGTGACTGCTGTGAAATTGAAACCATTTTACCAATCACATTTAAAATGATACCAAACATGAAAGGAAAAAGCAATAGATACACAAGTTACATTATACCCTGGAAAACTTTCAGTGAATTGAGAGAGAAGGAGGATTTGTGTGTGAGTATGTGTGTGAGAGTGTGTGTGTGTGTGTGTGTGTGTGTGTGTGTGTGTGTGTGTGTGTGTGTGTGTGTGTGTGTGCTTTTGTTTATATTACATTGTGGGGACCAACATCGACCAGCCACCGGTCCCCACAATGTAAATTAATTAATAAAAATACTAAATTATGTTTTTGTGAGAAAATAAAGGTGTGCACAGTTTCCTGTGATGGTTAGATTTTCATTAACAAAGATAAATAAATGCTGTAGAAATGCAGTTCATTATTAGTTCACACTGTTAGACCTTGCTGTAGAAAAACGGCCACATTCTGACAGTAACAAACCATTTTCCATTAAAACAGTAATATATTGTAGAAAACAATGCATTCTGGCTTTTTCGAGAAATGGCCAACATGAATATATTGTGAGTTAACATCGCTCAAAGTCGACACTCAGAGGCTGTGCTCTAAATCGCACCCTATACCCTCATTCACTATTCCCTACATTAGTTCACTAATATAGTCCACTTGACAGAGTGAATGAGTGAATTCAGACACTGATGAACACCTGATAAGCAGAATCACTGAAGGACAGAGAAACAAGACCAGAAAAAAAAAAGAGACAAGACGAGCAGAAACACAAGAACTACAACTGACTTCAGCCAGACTGAGTGTGAAACCAGTTTACAAACCAGTCTGACATTTATTTATTTCATACATGTACAGAAGTTCTTGTAGAGAATTAACAGATATGGATGTTGAGGTTTTATTGAAAATAAAAAAAATTATTGAAGTTTGCAGTCACCATCGTGGTGACCAGTGTTTGCTTTAGTTGGGCTCTTGACTCTTTAACATTAGTTTTCTCTGCCTGCTGTAACTGAGTGTTTATGAAACACATATGATATGGCTAGAAAAAGTCAAACATAAAGTTGATCAGGTGTTTTGGCTGTTGTGATGATCCTGTAATCATCTTGGACTTGTTTAATTCACTGATCTTTTTCAGTGTTTAGTGGGTATTTTATCTTTACTGATTATAGTATATCTGTGATTCAACAGCATAAGAACCAGCAACACTTCAGTAATCATTTATTTAGGAGAATATATAAGTCTTATAATGCATAAAATATTTTGATTCCCTGCATAACTTGGACAGCAGAGACATCAACAATCAGAATATGAATCTCAACAATGGTGACATTCAAAAGTTTAATGTTGCAGTGCATGCTGGGTGCCAGCATAGTACAAAACTCCCAGCATGCACTGCAGCATAAATAAATTATGCAGCTTTATTGCCATCATTGTTGAGATTGATGTGCTGATTTTTGATATCTGTGTGTGTCTAAATAATGCTGCAGCTGTTTTTTTTTTTTTTTTTTTGTGTGTGTGTGTGGTGTTTAACACTCTGAAGTCTGGGGTATTGCCGGCGATACCACCTCGTTTTTTTTCTTACCAGTGTGAAAGAGACTCAAAAAAAAAAAAAAAAAAATCTGTCAATGTTGCACATACAATTAAGAGTTATACACCATTTTAATCTGTGGAATATCTTTTTATTTGTGTACACTCAGAGTAAAAACAAAATGTTGTGCTTTTTGTAAAATAAAGAAAACTAACATGATGCGTGATCTCTCGTCTCCCTCTGAACGAAGTCCAATCTAATAGTTCTCAGAAAATGAACTGTAACTTAGTGAATACTAATGACACAAAAATGAGACTTATGTCTAAAAAAATGAAATGTCAGGTCTTAAATCGTGTAAGTCAAATCGAAAACAAATATTCCCTGTTTATGTAATCTGTATGAAAAGAGAACCATGTCAGACGCCCTTGATTCAGCTCATTATCCACTAATGCGGCCACGCCCACGGAGCCAGCGCTATTCAGACGCAAATTCTGAGGCAATACTTGTATACATCCTCTCCATCGAGTATTTATTTTCTTCAAAAGTATTTTGCATAGCCATAGTTAGCGGTCTCTGGAAGCCTCTGTTAGTTCCTGGATTGTCACATGGCCTGTTCTTCTTTAGGAGGCATTTGTGGACTAAATGTGCACAGAGCGCCCTCCGGCTGCAAGTATGAATTGAAAACACAGTATCCAGCGCTCATAGTGATGACAAAAAATATTGAATAAATAATACTCCTCTGTATAAAACATTGACATAAACTTATGAGAATCCATCAATATCCAATTCTCCAAATGTGCATGCTTTTAAGCTAAAAGCCTATATGAAATGCCACAGAGGTAATATAACTGTTCAGACTGTTCAGACACTTTGCATCACAGAAATACATTATATTTTAAAGTATATAATAGAATACCATTATTTTAAATTGTAATAATATTTCACAGCATTGCTTTTTTTTTCTGTATGTTTGATATACATCATGATGAGCTTGAGACATGATCACAGAGGGTTTTTTTTCACAGCCTAACTGACTGAAAGAGCTCATTATTATGCAGGTCATTACAGGTATTTATGCGATTCTTTTGTCTTATCAGGTGTGAATTACAGGCTTATTCATGATGATTCATGCCTCCACGCATACTGTTTCTTGAAAAAAAGTGTCTTACAAAAACTAAATCAACATATTATTTTATATGAACGAGTAGGCAGGATAATTTTACATCATTTTGAAGCAAAAACTCTAGTCTACAATATCCAATACCCAGAAGTCTCGTGAACACATATTTAATATATTTTTTTGGCCTTATTTCAGTGACATACGTTTTTTGTTTTTTTCAATAACCATGCCTAAACGTCATTCCTTCAAAAATACAAACATGTACATACATGTTCCTGACATATTATGGTAGCCTAGTTAATGCTGAATACAGTGTAATGACACTTCTGTCATTAATATGTTTATAAACAACTGAAAAAACCCCACAAATGTCAGGGCATGTCAAAACCTCTCCAGGCCCCAAATCAGCCTCAGACTCCAGAGGGTTAAAAATAAACTATTTTTAGCTGATTGTTGTTGGAACTCTTGCTGTAGTTTCACAGTGGTAATAATGAAAAATGTTAGTCTGTTAATGTAATAACGGATAAAACACAGAATGAATTCAGTGAATCAAGAGACGTTGTTATGGTTAGGTTAAAACAGTTTAAGCAACCAGAGAAAAAAACAAAAACTGATGCATAAAAAGTCATGGGTAAAGAGCTCAACTAAAGCAAACGCTGATCTCCTCAGTGGTAACACCAAACCAAACATTTTCTACAAAACATCAACATCTAAACTTCTGTTAATTCTCAATAAGATCTTCTGTAGAAATAAAGTTAAACTGGTCAGTGATAAGTAATAATGTGTAATGGCTGAAAGAAAGTTGTAGTTCTGCTCGTAGTTGTAGTTTCTGCTTGTATTTTTTCCATTCTTTTTCCTCTTTTCAGTGGTTCTGCTTGTTAACAGCAGGTGTTCATCATTAAGGCTCAATCATCACTTAAATATTAACTTGATTATCTCACTGCAACACAGCATCAATGTTACTCTTACTCTGTAGTGTGGACACTAGAGGATGTTCCTATGGGGTTGAAAGGGTTAAAGGTGTAAGATAAAAAAAAAGACACACCCACAAAAATTTATTTTAACAGTAACAAACTGTAAGTTAAAAAAAAAAAAAAAAAAAAAAAAAAAAAAACGTTATATACTGGCAACACTGTTGCCAGTAGTTTACTGTAAAATTGAGTTGAAAAATTGAGTGGGTCACCATTGTGCTGAAGAGTAGAGCCTGTGCTTAAATCAAGGAGAAGATTGAGAGACATTGGTAATATGCTGCATGTTGTTTTATTTAACAGATGGTGACTGTGTAGTTGATGATGCATTGAAAATCTTTTTATTGAACTCTAAAGAAATAAGTTCATAGTAATAATATGCATGTTATTAGCATATAATAAAATTAGTTTGTAAGTTTAAATGGCAGTCTGACAGTTTGAGGCAGTTGGTTTCTGCAAATGAAATGAGGTAACACAAGTTTTAATTTAGTGGATGGTATCTTTACAGTAGCATACTGTAGATTACAGTAAATAACTGTACAATCAATAGTAAATTACTGGCAAAAAAAAAAAAAAAAAAAAAAGCCCAGCAAGGTCTAACAGTGCATGTTAACTAATGGACCTTATTGTAAAGTTACATTTTTTTTTACATTAAAAAATGGTGTATGAATATGAATAATTGAGTTTCTTCAGTCCAGTAAATGTTTTTCTTACATTTACTTTATAAAAATCATTAAAGATTTATGAGCAAAAAAAAAAGATTGCAGCAGATTGTGTAAAACAGATTTTTTCAGCAACGTTTTGGTCATATTGATACTTTATAGGCCCTAGAAATGTGCATATTAAATATGATACAGTAATATATAAATAGGCATTATACTTATTGTTCAACATAATTTTACAAGGAATGTTTAGTTTAAGTTATGAGAGAATAAATGTTTTAAAAATGTAGCTTGCCAATTTGCATTGCCAAACAAGCATTCTTTTTTCAGATACTTTATACACTCAAAGAGGCAACATGTAGACATGCAATAAAAATAAAAGTAAAATTTTTTTTTTTTTTTTTTGTTTTTTTCCATGAAATTGTTTTATTTTTGTCCTAATTAGATGAAAAAGAACAATAAATTAATTTTCTGATTTCTCTTTATGGTCTTGCCCTTTTTAGGGCCAGTATTTAATTTAACTGTGCAGAATGAACTTATATAATTTTGCATTATAAATGAATTCATAAATATTGTTTATCACTTATATTTTTCTATCAGAATGTGTTGGAAAGGATGTTTATTGTATGTTGTAAGATAATAAAATGTTTTAAAATAGTTTGTAAATGTTGTAAAAGGCACTGCCAAACTAGAATTTAGTGTTCAATGAATTTGTACCCCCAAACTGGCAACCTATCCTGTGGGATACAAACATTAAAATCAAAATTAAAAGTCATATTTTGGGAAAAAAAAATAAAAAAAAATATTTTTGTGCCCTAATAATATGGAAAATAGCAAAAAATGTGTTTTAATTTCTGACTCAACCCAAAATTGCTAGTGAATTGTTACCCAGCCAGTATTCGCCCTCGGTGGTCCCAAATCCTCTCTTGTACTCTTTCCACGGCTGATAGAAATTAATACTGCCATCCATTCGTCTCTGAATCACCTGTGATGGGTTGTAGTATTTATCAGTTTAAAGGTTAAAAGCATTTATTAAATGTTATCCATGTTTGTTTATATAAAAAGTCACATTCAGGATTTGACAGGAATGTCACCTGCTGGATAGATGGAGTAAATCCCACTGACTGTTTGTCCTGCTTAATAAAGGTCAAGGGTCTCATTTATAAAGCGTGCATAAACGGGGCTGGGAACGTGTGTACGCCAGTTCCCACGCAAAGGTTGTGATCTATAAAAACAAACTTGACAGGAGAATGTGCGCACCTTTAAGCAAACTTTGAGCCGTGCGTACGCACATTCTGGAGACAAAGTGATATGAATTGAGATAGTAGATGTGCTACTTCCGATCACTTTTCCAGTGACACGCTGCTTTAATGAAAGTGCTATGAGCGCAATAATTCTTCTTTAATCTAAACTGCAGATGTTATGACAAAATATTTTTTTCGAGAATGACGATCAGTGATGCACACTTAACTTCGATATTATGGAAGACACTGCTGGATTCGGTGGTCGAACGGTCTGTTATCCAGTTTGAATAGGTCCAATAATATCTTACTGTACAACCGCAGCTGCAGGAGGTGTTGATGTCGTGTGAAGGATCTTCAAACAGTTACCACTGTATTTGAAGGATATAATTTGAGGAAAACGGTAAGATTTGCATGTTTTCTTTTTAAAATACTTTGTCAGTGACGCGCCGACTCAGACAATTGTATTTACACTGCAATAAATAAGTAGTCTGATCTGTTTCCACTAAAAATAGCCTATAAACTTCCTAAAAGATATGTTCACCTTATCAGCAAAACTGCATAAATTTGATTTGAATTGTTTAAAACTATTAAAATACTATCTGGCCAGTGGAAATGAATGAATCAACTCTATTCTAAAACCTTTATCTGAAGTATTTTATACAATTTTGTTTTTATGGATATTTTGATATATTTATTCTAAAACATAAAGATGATATTGGATGATCTTTATCAATATAATGTGTGGCACAAATGGCATTTATAGTCCATATCTAATATTTTCCAATGTCTTGTACCTTTGACAGTGTTAACCATGGTGTCACGTGGATGGGAATATGCATGTAAATGATAGATGAGGATGCAGATGAGGTTATGCATAGTAAAACTAGGGGTCGTAAGCTCCATATATGGTGTTTTCGGGGAGGAGACAGGGTGGAGATGCACGTACGCACAATCTTCTGCTGACTGGGATTTATAAAGGGATTTGTGCACAGGTTCTGGCGTAGGCATGGTTTTATAAATCTGATTTTTTTTGTGCGTACGCAGAATCTAGCTTTTGCGCGTACGCACACTTTTAGTAGGGATCCCTGAACATCACAGTGAAACCCTCTATATGAATGTAGACTTATTGATGAACTTACTGCCATCTTCTCAGTCTCTCCTCAGTAGATCACATCAGAGATTTGTAATAATACAAACATTTTAATATTATGTCTGTTTTCTGAAAGTTGTATAAATGTCAGAATTTTCTGTGAGGTAAATGAAGAATATTACAGTAACTCACTGTTTGTGTTGTGTCCAGTTTGACAGACACTCTTTATATATCTTTATATACCTCCTCTGTGTCACAGAAGAAATTTACATAATAAACACATTTTGGATGCAAATAAAGTCTTCTGCATCCTTGATGTAAGTTAAACATGCAGTGACTGACACAACTGTATTTTATATATTCAGTAAATCTGACTGGATCCGGGTGATTTAGTTTAGAGATACAATTTGTAGTTTGTGTGTAGTTTAGATTAATTTCCTTAATGATTAATTATAATTTTGAGTGTAAATGTGGTCTCTCTCATAATGTACTTTAGATTTCAAGAATGTTCCCAGTTTTGTTGGACATGCTTGCTGTGCTTACAGTGATTCTTCTTATTATTATTCTTGAATGGAAGTCTATGGCAGCTCATAGAAGTGTTTGTTAAAACGTTTAAAAATTGGCAGATAGCTAGAGGAGAGTCTGAACATTGACCATAGCAAATTTGGAGTCTATCTAAAAAAAAAAAAAAAAGATGTATTTTATGAATGCTTTGACATACCATTTGCTTTGTGATGCATCTCTAAGCACCTTTACCTTATTTTGATTATCCTCAGGTTAGGTAAGAAAGTCAAATTTGACCTAAATTATTATCACTTTAAAATACTTACAATCAGACAGAAGACTTCTCCGTGGTCTGTTCAGACTCAACAACTTAAATTAATGCCACATGAGGCCGAGTTTAGCTATAAAGTTAATTTATTACATTAGTATTACTAGCATTACATATATTCTACTAACATTCTATACAAGTAGTAAATAAAGTATAAGTATTAAAAAGTTCTTCAGTCAAGACAATATCAGCGATGGAGGCATCATCAGGGTTGGTTCTGGTGTCGGAGACGCAGCCTCAGGTGTGAAGCAGCCCCCTCCTGTTCTCTTCTCATTCCAGTCTTTTATAGACTATCTAACCTCTTGATGTCATCTTCTTGGGAATTCCCCTCATATATCTATATATAGTTATCACTCATTACTCTTTCTTGCTGTTTACACATAAACAAGTTATCAAACATATATTTCCTCCAATTTATCTCTTTTACAGTTGTTTTTCATGAATAGGGTGTGGCTGATATCAACACATTGTAAAAGTTTGTATGTGTTATCGCCACAGTGCCCTGCAGGTGCCTGAGAAGTTTGGGGCCGACACTGCCTAGTGAGGATAAAACATGTAAATCTATGCTTATAATTTTTGTTCTGATTGACCTTTTATTGACTGAAACTTGTCTTCTTACATTTCCGGACATGTCAAGTACAATGATACCAAACTTGACATGTTTTGTCCTATGGGCTGTCCGCCATTTTGATTTATCGATTTAACTTATTTTTGCAAATTCCTTCTAGGCTGTTCATCCGACTGAAACAAAATCATTGAAATAATGACATGTGTTTCCTGATTTCTTTAACAAATTAGGAAAAATTTTAAATTTTCATTCTCTGTGCCCCAAAAAAAAAAAAAAAAATGCACAATAGTATAAATAGGTATAAGTCTTAACCAAAATGATATATTTTCACAAAATTTGATGCACTCATTTGACCTGAGACAATTGTACAATAATTGTAAACAAAAATCCGCCAAAGGGAGTCACTTTTGCCATGTAAATTAATATAAATGGGTTTATATAATGTAGTCTTTCTCAGAAACAGAAGAATCTCAGAATATATATCTGAAACTGTTTGCTTTGCTGTATAGAAATGAAAATTTTGTATAGAAAGCAAATTTTGTTATATTGTAAGTAATTTTGCTAATTCCATTTTAACCCTTTGACACGGACGTTCAGTGCATTGCGTGATTTAGGTTTCATACATTTAAATACACATTAGTACTAGCAAAACAACACATTTACAGCTTGTAAAATACACACTGATGTCTATAAAGTGGCAATAATAATCCTTTCCATTATAATTAGATGACACATTTTATTCATATCAGATACACATTGTGTAACTAACATTAAAGTTTACTCTATTCTTCCCCAGTTCACCAGTTTACTTACGTTCATGTATTTCGGGAGAAGTGGATGAATTCACATGTTGTAAATCCAACAGAACCTGCGACACAAACTAACATGGCGGCACCCATAACGCATATAGCTCAACTAACGCGATCATTATAAAGGTGTTTAAACAGCAAAACATATCCACTTGCTCATATTTGACAATCGGAATATCAGATATTTCATGTAATAACTAACAAATCTGTGAATATTTTGAATAAAAAAGGAAAAATGAAAAGCAGATCATCCGTCATACAGCGTTGCGGTGTGTGATGTGACAAGCAATGACGTGTCACCATGGAAACAATAAAGTGATAAGTTCTAAAGGACTACCCTTAAGAAAAAGAATTCTATTAAAGTGTGCTATTAGTATACTTCTTATATTCTATACTAAACCTAAACTAATCTTGACAAACTATATATCATTTGAAAGCTTAGAATCTGTAGTTTACATATTTGGTGATTGATTTTCAAAATAAATTACAGAGGAGCAGTAATTTATCAATTTGCAACAAGCATATTTTCATACTCATAAGGCATGTTCAGACCTTTAATTTGAAATAGTGATGAACATGAAAAATCATTAAAGATTGGTTGAAACATGTTTGTTTTCATGCCAAGAGTTCAAAAGATAACATCCATTCAATTTTTTGAGAAAAAAAGGTCTGAAAATGTTTTTAATAGAAAAAAAAAATACATGTATGATTGTGGCGGTAATCTATAACCCACATACATGTTATTTTTATGTTTATTAGAGGCTGAATTCATATCAAATTCTGCCAAAACTTCCCATACTACTTCTATATAGGATGTCTACTTCATAAATTGTATGAAAATAATGTAAATATATGGTTCAGATCACTCAAACCATATATAGAAATGGAGGCGCCTTTATATGGTCACCAATGGAGCTTGGTTGTCATCTAGTGAAAAAGTGTGGTACTGCGCCCAAACAAAATCTTACTGAAAGCTCATTTTTTGAGATATCAACCTGAAATTTGGAACACAACTTGTTCAGATTTTTGGCTTTGATTTCCTTGCAGTTTTAGAGGAAAAATTGTTTTGTAAAATATATATTTTATATAAAATATAAAATATTATATTTTTACTTTTTACATTTTCTGTTTCACTTATATAAGGAATTTCACTTCTACAATAATCTGCCAAATGTCTTCTTTAAAACAAGACCAGCCTTATGTCTATACTCCAAAGTGTTCTTGAATTACAACCATTTAAGTTTGGATAGTGCATTTTCTTGTCTAAAAAAAAAAAGTGGGGGTGACAGTTAACAGGTTAAACTAAAAATAAGAAATTATACTTTGCTATATTACTGGCAGCACTGGCTGCCAGTAGCTGCTCGCATCCAATTCAAGGCTCTGATGTTTGCTTACAGAACGACAGCTGGCTCTGCACCGCTATACCTTAACTCACTACTTCAGACTTACGCGCCCTCCAGAAACCTGCGTTCTGCAAGTGAACGGCGCCTTGTGGTGCCATCACATAGGGGCACAAAATCACTCTCACGGACCTTCTCCGGGACTGTTCCTGGCTGGTGGAATGACCTACCACGCTCTATCCGAGCAGCTGAGTCTCTAGCCATTTTCAAAAAAATGCTAAAGACGTATCTTTTTCGTCAGCACTTGACCCAGTAGTAGTAGCACTTACCTTGACTAATATTCTTCTCCTATCTGTGTATTTATTTATTTAAAAAAAAAAAAAAAAAAAAAAAAAAATTTCGCTATGAGCACTTTACTGACATAACTGTGACTTCACTCAGCACTTACATACTGTTGTTCTCATGTTGATTTAATTGATTCTACTACTCTCATTTGTAAGTCGCTTTGGATAAAAGCGTCTGCTAAATGACTAAATGTAAATGTAATGTAAATGTACTTTCGGTCTACTTTTTATGTACTTCTCAGGAATATATTTTATGTGCTTCTCAGAAATATAGGCCCTACTTAAAATTGCACTCAAGTACTTGACTTATACTGACAGAAATGTCTAAGTATATTTGGCCTATATTTGTTGTAAATCTTTTGATCAAGATATACTTCAACGTATAATTAAATATTCTAAGTATACTTGGCTTGTAGTAGCCTATTAAATAGCCTACTTTTTCACATAGTTTTACATGCTGTCTTATAAACTTAAATTGTTTGAAAATACTGATTTTTAAAGACAACAGATATGTTAATAATAATCCTGACTATATATTTACTTCAAATCTACTTTACTCTTGCCATTTTTTCACTACCGTGGATTAGACTGTAGGGGTGCTCCAGATCAAAACACAGGTAAAGCAGCAGAAACAGTGATAGAAGATTGCTCACGCAAATGTAAAACAACATGAGCATCAAGCATTGAACAGCATATAAATCAATGTTGCCCAACGTTACTGAATAAAATGTAGACCCATGAACAGGTAACAACTGTGAAGCTTTGGGGGTGTTGATGAACTCAATCTACTCCATCTGTGTTTTGATCATCGTTCTGAATCCCATCCGGACATAGTCTTTGACAAAAAATGGATTTTCTCAGCTCATTGTTTAAAATGTTGCTTTTTTTTTATGAAACTTACCCAGTTTCAAGTGTTGATAAAAAAGGATGCATGAGGCTAAAATGTTTTTTTTTTTTTTTTTAAATGGAAAGAGTTAAAGTACAGTTAAACATATATTTAAAGTATAAAAATGTAATAGGAACACAGTAGTATACTTAACCCTCTGGAGTCTGAGGCTGATTTGGGGCTTGGAGAAGTTTTGACATGCCCTGACATTTGTGCTTTTTTTCAGTTGTTCATAAACATATTAATGGAAAAGGTGTCATTACACTGTATTCAGCACAAACTAGGCTACAATAATATGTAAGGAACATGTATGTACATGTTTGTGTTTTTGAAGGAATAATGTTTATGCGTGGTTATTGAAAAAAACAAAAAACTTAAGTCACTGAAATAAGGCTAAAAAAAGTATATTAAATCTGTGTTCACAAGACTTCTGGGTATTGGAGGTTGTAGACTTTTTGCATAAGAATTATGTAAGAATTTAGCTGACTACTCTTTCATATAAAACAATAGAGAGATTTAAATTTTGTAAGACACTTTTTGTCAAGAAACAGTAGGCGTGAATCTGCATAAATAATGGGCCACTTACACCTGAGAAGACAAAAGAATCACATAATAATGACCTGAAATGACTTGCATATTAATGAGGACTTTCAGCCAGGTAGGCTGTGAAAAAAAAACCCTCTGTAATGATGTCTCAGCTCATCATAAACAGCAATACTGTGAAATATTATTACAATTTAAAATAATGGTATTCTATTATATTCTTTAAAATATAATGTATTTCTGTGATGCAAAGTGTCTGAACAATTATGTTACCTCTATGGCATTTCATATAGGCTTTTAGCTTAAAAGCATGCACATTTGGAGAAATATTGATGGATTCTTATATATTTATGTCAAATTTCTATGCTTAGAAGTAATATTTATTGTCATCACTATGAGTGCTGGATGGTGTGTTTTTAATTCATACTTGGAGCCACAGGGCGCTCTCTGTGCACGTTTAGTCCACAAATTATTATAAAGAAGAAGAGGACATTTCAGGAATGGTGTTTTTAATTCATACTTGCAGCCGGAGGGCGCTCTGTACACCTTTAGGCCACAAATTCATATAAAGAAGAAAAGGAACTAGGAACTAACTGCATGTCTTCTAGAGATCGCTAACCATTGCTTTACCATCCAAATAAACACTTTTCAGGACAATAAATACATGATTGAGACGATGAATGCATGTATTGCCTCTGAATTTGCCTCTGAATAGCGCTGGCTCCGTAGGCGTGGCCACATTAGCGGGTAATGAGCTGAATCACAGACTTCTGACATGGCTCTCTTTTCATACAGATTACATAAACACATAAATGTTTGTTTTCGATTTGACTTGCACGATTTAAAACCTGACATTTCAACGTTTCTTTAGACGTAGGTGTCTTTTTTTTGTCATTAGTATTCAAAGTTACAGTTCATTTTCTGAGAACTATCAGATTGGACTTCGTTCAGAGGGAGACGAGAGATCACGCATCATGTTAGTTTTCTTTATTTTACAAAAAGCACAACATTGTGTTTTTACTCTGAGTGTACACAAATAAAAGAAGACATTCTATAGTTTCAATTGATATATTACTTATGTCTCTATGACAAGAAATGATGGAGTAATTTAAGTCTGTTTTGCTGCAATGTGAAAAAAATCCTACAAAATGCGCCGATGCGTTTTCAGACCTCAGGGAGTTAAAGTGCAAAAATAATATATAATAAATAGTAAACAATAAATGTGATTTTATGTTAACTTATAGAAAACTTTCAAGTATACTTGCGGTATAAAACAACTAAACTAGTAGTTTACTGAGAGATACTTCAGAATTTACTTTCATAAACTAAAAAATGTATTACAAGTTTTACAACAGTAAACTACTATTATACTTATAAGTTCACTACAGATCCAGTACACATGAGAAACATAGTTGTGAACTAGTTATACACTTAAAGTTTACTAATGTTACACTTAGGCTAAAATACACATAAATGTTTACTTATAAAAACTTAAAATGTTTGCTTACTAAAAATGTTTACTAACTAAAAAGTGGGCCAATTTAGTCCCAAGCAGTATTGAAATAGTACACTTACAAGTTTACTACTAGTACACATAGATATTAGAATACTTACTCCATAAATTATAATTAAAAATATACTTGAACATTATAAGTATGCTTAATGTAATTATCTCAAATATACTTCTTTTTCGTAAGGGTAGGAAGAAACGAAAATGCCATTTTCCTCTTACAGTACCTCTTTGACAAACATAAACTCATCAAACAAACTCCACTTTAACAAAAGATTTAATCGCGGATTATGATGTTTGTCTTCTTTGATGATCAACTCACATGCCATTACCCAGAGTCCAAAACATTGCACACATAGTTCTCCAGGAATTTTATATACTCACATCCATTTTTCCATGAATGCTCATGCAAATTTCCCCAGAGATACAGTATTTTCATTTTCAGTATATAATGTAACTGGATGGAAAGAGTAAATGTATATGTCTTTTAGGTCAAGATAAGAAAAGCAGAGACTGTTTAACCCCTTTACGTTCACGCATCGGCGACAGCCTCACGTGTGACATTGTTTACAATTTATCAGTTGAAACATGGATAGTTTAAACTCCCCTAAAACTCCTGAGACAGCGCGGGGTGAAGAAGAGATGGTAGAAAGCCTGACTTTGGCACCACGAAAACCACGTGGATATGTCTATTTAACAAAGTTTCTCCACGACAGTAAGAACTGTGTGAGAGGAGAATTTGTAATGAATAGTAACCGTGTATTTGGTTACATATTCAATAAGGAGTCCCGAGTCATTACGCTCTACAACACCGACAGTACCGGGATTTATATCTGAAGAAGACCCCTGTCTGATGTTTCCTGTTAAAGACTGGACTTTATTTTACACCCGCATCTGGAAAGATCTGAATGACTGTGGAGATGAACCTTTGTACATCGCTGAGTGGGACGGGATAACTCCGGATGTTCGCTATCGCGTGGTCGGCGATCACACTAATAAGAAGCGGGATGAGTGTGTCTACATATTCTGTTGCAAAAACAAGACAAAGCTCAGAGACCGTGGTGGGGTTATCCTACATGATGAACATCATGATATGTACGAGATGCAATTTTTGTTCAAGTGGTGTGATCTGACTATGCAGTCCCCCCATTTCTTAAACATAAACAAAATGTTCAAGTGGTGCGACATGCGGGATGGATACAATGAAGTTAGAGTACAGCTATTCAACACAAAGAGATGCGTGCGCAGCAGCGCGTATGCTCTGCCGTCCCCGCCCATTGACTACAAGCATCGGCAAGACCCACCCATATCCTCAGAAGGTCTTTATAAGCCATGGCTCAACACGATACTTCAGAGCGTGCTCACATATGCAGCTGCGCAGTCTCTTTCGACTACGGGTTTGACCCTCCTGATGACAACGCTACTAGCCATATTCTGACAGACAATCCCTGTTCATCTGACTCCGATAAGCGTTGGTTAGATAAATTCTGCAGTGAGCTTGGACAACGTGACCTGAGTTTCCTGACTGACCACGGTGAAAGTACATCTACAATGCCTGAAAAGGCTCTCAACACTCCTGACGGTTACTTCACCGACATTGGATTCAAAATAGTAAAAGCTACAATCGTAGTACTACTGCAGCACCTCATCAGCAATAAACAGAAGGAGGACTGCGAAGGTTGTGCTATAAATCATCCAAGCCAGCTACAAAATTCCTGCCTGTTTGAGCCCCCTACATACTAGTTCGATACTCACTTTGACGAACTGACCAACAGACTGTTTAAACCCCATCTCAGAACCATCATAACCTACGCACTACGCCGGTGTGGGTTAAAGTCTCATCCTCAGCGAATTCAAGGAGCCGCCGGAGCTATTCTGCATGAATTAAAAGACGAGCCGTTCATCATCACTAAGCTGCAAGAAATCAAGGAGAAACTTCTGGACAAATCCAGCGAGAAGGTAGTCAACGAGACCGTTGACCTCTGGGAGGGATTCTCTTTTGTGAATGGAGACTGAGCAAGACTCCACTACCATGGGTGCCGTATGTAGCGAAAGGAGCATTGCAGAAACTCTGTTTAAAGGTCATTATAGAAGACAGAGGAATGCGTAATTGGAAAATTTGATCGATGAGGCCCTCGAAACGTATGATGATCCTACTTATGAAGATGATGAGAATGATCCCTCCTGCGAATCAAAATTCAGGAAATACAGTGAGCATATAAGAGGGGTATCTCATTCATGGGAGGATTTAAAAAACATGTGTTAAAGGGGTTGTACCATATTGCGATACGATAAGAAATATTCTGGAGGTGATAACACAAAGTAACGAATGCTTTTGCATCAGCGACATCCTCTGTATCTACACGTATGTAGCAGATGTTTGTGAATTAGCTAGATTCCATAATGTTGATTCTGGCACCATAACTGCTATTGTTGAAACAACAGGGAACTATGTCCTAGACCATGATTGGAAGTCATGCCGCGAATTTCTTTTCTGGCTAGACTATCACTAGTCTTTATTTTTATTTTTTTTTTACTTTTCTTAATTAGAGTATGCGGCCATCTTATATAATTATGACGTTAACTTAGAGTGTACAGCATTTTGATGTATTCTTATTTAGAGTGTGCAGTCATTGTGTAATTGCTTTTCAATTTTTTCTTTTATTACCTATGGTATGATGTCTTTATGTATCCTGTTTTAATACTTTTTAATAAAAGATAGATTCTCCCACGTGTATGTCTTATTCTTTTGCGAGGGTTGAAACGACAACATGTCGGAGCTCATGAAAAAAGCTTATTACACTCCATCCAACCCTGGTTCTTTAGGTGGTAAAAAACGATTAAAAGAGTCTGTATTAAAGGATAGTGGAATACGTCTAACTGATAAAGAGGTTTCGGAGTGGTTGGCTGGGGAAGACACGTACACATTACACAGAACAGCCCCTATAAATTACAAACGCAATAGATTCGTAGTATACGGAGTGGATACCCAGTTTCAAGCGGATCTCGTGGACATGTCTGCCTATTCCAAGGACAATAATAATAATAAATATTTGCTAACATGCATCGATGTGTCTAGTAAGTACGCATGGGCTCGAGTATTAAAGAATAAGAGCGGGCCCGAGGTGACTAAAGCGTTCGAGTCTATACTTGGAGACGGACGGGTTCCACAGAAATTACAGACAGACCAGGGGACAGAGTTTTTTAACAGACGTTTTCAAGATTTAATGAAAAAGCATGACATTAAACATTTCGCAACGGCTACCGATTTGAAAGCCAGCGTTGTGGAACGTTTTAATAGAACGCTAAAAAGTAGAATGTGGCGATATTTAACAGCTACAAATTCCCGACGTTATGTGGATGTTTTACAAGATATCTTGCAGGGCTACAACACAACACGAGTTATCATCGCAGTATTAGGATGAGACCGGTGGATGTAAACAAAGAAAATGAGGGGACTGTGTTTCAAAATCTGTACGGAGATATGAAGAAGAATGAAAAAGCTGTATCTAAAGTGAGACGGTCCGTTCACCAAAGGATATGAACAGAACTACACAGAAGAATTTTTCACAATATCCTCATGCATTCCACGCCGGCCTCCTGTTTACAGACTGTCTGATTATGATGGGGAGGTCATCGACAGAGTTTTTTATGAAAAAGAGTTACAAAAAATAATCGTGAGCAAAAACAAAGCGTTTAAGGTGGAAAAGATTTTAGGGGAGAAAAAACAGGGCGATCTACGCTCGTCTTAGTGAAATGGTTAGGATGGCCGTCAAAATTTAATAGTTATGTAGACAAACAAATAGCCGGCGGGTACTATCTGAGCATTCATGACGTGGCCCGCGCAATAAGCAAGGTTATTTCGCTGGCGGTTTAATTGGAACTTGATCGTTTAAAAAACAAAGTGTATCTGATTGCGACACCTAACGTCTTTTTAACCTTCTCTGGGAAACTAGCTGCTATTTTAGAAGTGAATCAATGATATCGTCAGTGTTAGATAAGACCGGTCAACAAGGAGCTCATCACAGATATTACCATCGAACTGAAGGACGACCAAAACCGCGAAATACCATTTTCTTACGGCAAAGTCATCGTAAAACTACAATTTAAACCATCGAAACAATCCATTTAAAAAAAAAAATAATTACAACCCCCGTGGGATGTGTTGCACACTTAGTATACAAAGCTGTAGACAAGCGTGATGAAATGGAAATCAAGTGGTATTTATTAAAGCAGAAATAAACAAAACTTAACAGCGCGCACATCATCGTGCATCATCATTATCTTTTTTTCTTCTTCCCTCTAGGACCCGGCAACAACCCTCGGGCCCCAGCAACTCCTCCTTTTGCTGCCCAGTCGGCGCCTGATAATGCTATGCATTTTTAACCATCTCCAAAATGAAAGTAAATAAACAATTGTAAATAAAAGAACATTAAATTAAATAAAATAACAATTTAACAAAACAAAACATCTGTAGTTTCTTTTAAAGGGGGGGGTTCACAAAGTATAAGGATATTTCCTATGCTTCCCACACTCTCCCCTCAAAAATTAAATGTCGCCCCGACATTACTATACATTACTTTACATTTAGCAGGCCATGTCCTTGACATCTCTAATGAATGAAATAAACAGGTCCGGGGCTCAATTTGAGTACTGCCTCCTGATAAATTTCAGTTCCGTCACATCACGTCTAACCCCATTCAACGTAACCTGGGTGTGGCAGGTATCATCGTGCACTATGATAACCCACCACTCACTCTGGAATACTCACAGGTAAAATACTCATACTGAAAATAGGTTTAACCTTTTGACCTGAGCATTCATCCCCCTCAAGAAAAACACCCAAATGGATACAACTATTGTGGACTTTCCTTATCACTCGCAATATTCAAGCACATACTGCCAGAGTTCATACTATTTCCTTCTTCCGTCTGCAGTGTCATCTTGAGCTTGTGTCCACCTGAAGAAACTAAATTGCATCAACAAACTGGAATACTATAATAGAACTACAAATATCTGAACATTTCATAACACTTCAGTTTCTAACAAAACTAATTAATGCAACATCTTAAACACTCCTATAAACACATTTTCTAGTTTCAATGACTAGATATTACCTTCTAACCTTAAGTGAATGTAGGCTGGCCTAGGATATCATACGTAAACGTCTTTGTGCTTTTTCTAATTCTCAAAGGATACTTTCGCTGCTGATCGTGCTCATCCTGAGTCTCGTCACTGGTAAGCTTTTCATCTGTTGCATTTCTTTTTTCTTCTTCTTGCTCCAAAGTGAGTTTCAGCTGCCCTTCTTCTTCAATCCGTGCAGTGTGTACAGTGTCCTCCTGTAGTGTCTCTTCTTCATTTGCAGGTTGCTCCTCCATTGTTTCCTCATCCAATGTCATCTGGAACTGTTCCCTATCTCCATCATACTGTTTTGGGTCCATTATCTCATTCCGTGGCTGGAACTTCTCTGCTTCTGGTCTGAGAATGCTTCTAACAGGCTCATCAGCTGATTCCAGCTGAACTCCGTCAATGTATTCCCATTCATCTTCATCCTCCGAACTGGTAGGTTCAATTCTGTTACTGGTTGTGTTTTTGTGAGCCCTTTTCTTTTCCTGCCTTTTCTTCTTCCCTGATGTATCTAGTTCTTCCACAGGCAGAAAGTCACATGGTAGCAGCAAATTCCTGTGAAGCACTCTCGTTCGCCCCTGGCCATTTTCTGGTCTCACTTCATACACTGGGCTGTCTGGATATTTCCTTTGAGTCACTATGTGAACTTTCTGCTCCCAGAAAGATCTGAGTTTGCCGGGGCCACCTTTCTCGGTGAGATTTCGGACAAGGACTCTGCATCCTGGATCCAATTCTGCGCCGTGCACCTTCCTGTCATACCTCTCCTTCCCTCTGTCCCCACTCTTGCGAGCCCTCTTGGACGCCAATTGGTAAGCCTCCTCCATTCTCTCTTTCCATTTGGTTGCATACTCCTGAGGGGAAGTACTTGTATCTTTGGGGCTCAGACCAAACATGAGATCAATTGGAAGTTTGGGGTGACGGCCAAAGAGGAGATAGTATGGTGAAAAGCCTGTGGATTCATGGCGTGTACAGTTATACGTATGTACCACCTTCGCAAGGGAACTTTTCCAGTCAGCTTTTTCCTCAACTGTTAAAGTTCTCAACATGGCCAGGAGGGTTCTATTAAACCTTTCGACCTGACCATTCCCCTGCGGATGGTATGGGGTGGTGCGTGAACCGTGAATACCACAGTACTGCTGGAGCTTAGCAAACAGCTGATTTTCGAATTCTTTGCCCTGGTCGTGATGGAGCCTAGCTGGAAACCCGAACTTAAGGACAAAATCTCCAAAGATTTTCTCGGCTGCAGTTTTAGCGGCTTTGTTGGTACAAGCATAAGCCTGTGCGAACCGGGTAAAATGGTCCATCACGACCAGTATATACTCATAGCCTCCCTTACATCTCTCTAAGTGCAGGAAATCAATGGACACAATCTCAAGGGGGTATGTACTCACAATGTTGGTCAGTGGAGCTCTTGTAGGCTTGTTGGGCCTCTTATTTTTCAGGCAACAGCACTTTTTAGTGATGTGCTGCTCCACATCTCGCTGCATGTGTGGCCAATAAAACCGTTCCCTGATTAAGTGCAGTGTCCGCTCCACGCCCAAATGGCCCATTTCTTGGTGTAGCTGTTGAAGGACTAATTTATGTAAGCTTTTAGGCAGTACCAGCTGTGAGCGCGTAACAGTCTTTCGATATAAGACACCATTCTCATCCTGATACAGTTTGCTTCTCTCCCTCATGAATGCCTTGGTTGTCTCATCACTGTTCTTCACCTTAGGCCACTGATTTTCCTTGAGATACTGCAAGATTTTCAAGATCATCAGGTCCCCTTCCTGAGCTTTTTTCAAGGCTTCACTGGATACTCGTGTCACAGGTGATGCAGGTAATGCATGTTGTTCATGTTCCTCATCTGCGAGCGCTGTTGCAATGACTGCTGGACACAACCATGGCTCTCCCTCATCCCTCTTTACAGATAATGCTTCCACCACACTGGAAATTACCTCCGCTGAAGCTTCCTGGGTGCAGGTCTGCATATACTTCTCCATGTCCAGGGGCATCCTGGACAGCCCGTCCGCATCTGCATTCGTTTTTCCAGGTCTGTATTTTATTGTGAACCGGAAATCTGCTAACTCAGCTATCCACCTGTGTGTTATGGCATTTAACTTGGCCGTGGTGAGGACATAAGTCAGGGGGTTATTGTCAGTATATACTACAAATGAAGGGGCATAATATAGGTAATCCCTGAACCTCTCACAGATTGCCCATTTCATAGCTAAAAACTCTAATTTGCCAGAATGAAGATGGTAATTCTTTTCGGCAGCTGAAAGAGTTCTTGAGCCGTAAGCTATGACTACTAACCTCCCTTCCTGTCTCTGATAGAGGATGGCCCCCAGCCCGTCCTGTGAAGCGTCACAATGAAGAACGAATGCAGCATCAAAGTCAGGATACCCAAGGACTGGCGGGCTAGAGAGGTAATCAATGAGTTGGCAGAGTACAGATTGGTGTTTGTCAGTCCATATGATTGGATGGTAAGAGGGAAGTTGATTTTGCTTCTTGCCGTTCTTTGCAGCCTTTTGCTTTGTTTTCAACTTTACAGCTCCTTCTTCCATTAGCTTCTCTGGGGACAGCAGGTTATATAATGGCTTTGCTATGGTTGAGAAATTGGGAATGTAGGGCCTGTAATATGAAATAAACCCCAGCACTTTTCTCAGCTCTCCGACTGTGGCTGGCCTCTTTTCTTTTAATGCTAGCACAGGTGCAGTTTCGGCCGGATCCATGGTGTGGCCCTCTTTTGAGACCATTTTCCCAAGAAACCTCACCTTGTTTTTGAACAGTTCACATTTTTTCGCTGTTAACTTTACCCCGTGCTGCTGATACCGTTGTAACACCTTACGAATATCCAGAAGATGATCATCAAAAGTTCTGCTATGCACTAAATTGTCATCCAGATACGGAAGGCAAACATCATCTCGTAACCCTGAGAGACACTCCTCCATGCTTCTCTGGAACTCTGAAGGAGCTGAAGACAGACCGAATGGTATCCTCACCCATTCATACAGACCCCAGGGTGTAATAAATGCAGTGAGGGGTTGACTGCTTTCTTCCAGGAAACCCTGGTGGTATGCCTTGCCTTGATCTAGTACAGAGAACCAAGCACTGCCTTGCAAACTGTTGAGCATATCTTGTATGCGCGGGATGGGGTGTCTGTCGGGGATGGACTTTTGGTTTAGCTCTCGATAGTCACAACAGAGACGCAACGTCCCGTCCTTTTTTCGCACACACACTATAGGTGAAGAGTAGTTGGATTTTGATTTCCGTATCCAACCCCGGTTTAACAAGTCCTCCAAATACTCCTTCACCTCCTTGTGTAAGGGCTTTGGTACAGAAGTGTATGTTCGTCGGACTGGGGTGTGATCAGACAACCTAATGCGTAGCTGCAGTGTTGGTATGCATCCCACATCATATTCATCTTTGGAGAATGCCCCACTTTCTTCTCTTAACATTTTTTTCACTTTCAGCTGCTGGGCTGGAGTTAAATGGGTAAGTAACACAGGGGGGTCCCATAGTTCCCTCTTCTCTCCTTCTGTCTGCTCCCCAGCCTTTGAATCAGTCCTGGCTATGTGCTGGAGGTTGGGACTAACCTCAGATTCAGCCTCAATTTTTGCCGTTTTCTCCACCGGCCTTGCTTCTAATGGGTAAATGGCTTTAACCCGCTGAACCTGACCAAAAACAGTTCGGGGTGACAGAATGATATCCTTTTCTGTTCTGTTTGTTACAGGGATGGATATTCGTGACCATGTTCCTTTTTGAAGGCTAACAACTGTTTCCCCAACCTCCAGGGTATCTGGCCAAGAGGGACTTTCATTAGGAATGAAAAGAGCCTCCTGCTGGTAAGGGAAAGAAGAGGTCCTCACACCACATTTAATAACTTTGGTCAAGCCTGGTGGAATGGCAACCTTTTGACGCCCCAACCTCACTACTCCATCACTGCTCTGAGGGTCACTCATTTGGATTAATTTGGTCAGCTTCTCAGCACGTTTACTGTTGATGGAGAAAGCAGCACTCACAGCTTGTATTGTGGTTTGGGGTGGTTGCTCAGATCCCTTTTTCAACAGCACCTCGATGACATTATAGCCGATTATGGGTTCTTCTGCTACATTATCCTCTGCAGTGACTAGCATGGGGGCCTTGAGCTCTAACGGGACTATGGTTTCTGTGCCTAGCTGGAATCTTACTTCAACCCAGCCTAAGAACGGGATGGCTGTCTGGTTGACTGCTTTACCCACAAGTGTGCCGGGCCCCAGGATTTCTTCTAGGCTTTGCACTTTTATGTGGGGAATATGTTCGGCCCTCCACCTCTCATTCAGGAGGCAGATTTGAGACCCAGTGTCCCATAATGCTTGGGTTGCCACGTCTTCAATATAACAACTCACCGTACATCTTTTTCCAATGAGGCTCAACAGCTCTGAGTGGTGTTTGGGTGAGATGTGGCTGATGTAAGTAGAACCTCGCCCAGTTACTACACTTAGCTGCTCTTCCGTAAATTTCTCACTGGATTCCATTAGCTCAGAGTCTTCGGTGGAGAGGTGAGTTATTGTGTTACTGGCAATACTGACTTTTCCCCCTGATTTTCTGGCCGCCCGGCATCCCTTGGAATAATGACCCTGCTGGCCACATTTGAAGCAGTGGTCACATGGTTCACCTGTGTTACTTTCCTGGCAGGCTGTGCACTCCTTCTTTGCATTGCGGGGGGGCATACGAAAAGGTTGTGATACACTTTGTACAGTCCTCCTTAATTCAGCCATCTCCTCTCTCAGCTCCCTAACTATTTCTATCCACTCAGCATCTCGGTGTGTTGCAACAGTTTTCTGACATTTAACATTTGTTTTAGCTGGTACCGGTTTGTCTACCACACATGCAGCCCCTACTGATGTGTCATGTGATGAAGCACCAGCTTCCATTTGCATTTCATTTACTTTCACCCCTTTACTACTTGTGTTTCTTCTTAATTTTTGTTGTCTCTCCCATTCAAAACTTGCTGCTTCGTTCATCTTGTCAATCAGAATTTCATCTGGAACATTTTGATCATCCAGACTACTCTTCAGCTGGAATTTGATGTGGTCGCTTAGTAATCCAGTACTCAGCGATCTCAAAAATTTCCTCTGTATTAGCTCTGGGCTGTATTGCTCATCTGAATCAACTTCTCTCGCAGCCACAAGCAGCCTTTCCTTCAGCTCAATTGCTCTGAACAGAAAATTCTGAGGAGATTCCCGAACATCTTGGGTGATATTAATTAATCGGTGGTACAGATCAGTTGAGCTATCTTCTTTAAAGTGGCCTCTCAAAATTGTCTTTAGTTGTGAGAGAGTCAACCCACTTTTGATTTCCAGCATATCTCTCAAACTCAAGCCAGGGCTAATTGCTTTCACTACTGCCTCTATGATTTCAGTTTCACTGTGTCCCTTTTTGAGGCCCACATTGATTTGATGCATGAGATTTGTGTATGATAATTTATCTTTTTGCCCTCTCTCACCAATCTGGCCACAAATTCTGAACTCACGACGTATTGTCACTTCTGGTGGTTGTATTGGTACTCTTTGCTCAAGGAAGACATTTTGTTGTGGCTGTGACTGACTGTTTTCTTTTTTACTCACTTTATCACTCAGACGTTTCATTTCATTTTCCAAAAGCTTAGTAGCTGATTGAAAGTTAATCTGCAGTTCTGAGTATTGCTTTTGCAAGCACTGTAGTTCAGTCATGCCACCCTCCACACTCTCTTCCACTGTTTGAGTATCCCTATCTTTGTTTTTCAGATGACTGCACAAGGCTAACAACTCTGTGAGATATTGCTGTGCTACATCTTCCTCCTCCTCTTCAACACTTTTTTCCAGAGCCTCACTCATCAGTCTTATTAATGCATGTCTCTTTCTTCCTTCATCTACAGGAATCTTCATGAAGAAGCATACCTCTCTCAGTTGGTCTAAATCCAGCCGGACTAGACTCTCTGCAATTTTGTCCTGCATCTGTTCTAGATCCATGATTTTTTCCGATCGCGTCTTCCGATCGCGTCTCTCGCTCGCGCTTTAGCTCCGCCTGTTTTCCTCGCGCCGCTTCGGCTGTTGTTCCGCGATCTCTCCTGGCTTCTGGCTCGCCAATATTTGTTGCACACTTAGTATACAAAGCTGTAGACAAGCGTGATGAAATGGAAATCAAGTGGTATTTATTAAAGCAGAAATAAACAAAACTTAACAGCGCGCACATCATCGTGCATCATCATTATCTTTTTTTCTTCTTCCCTCTAGGACCCGGCAACAACCCTCGGGCCCCAGCAACTCCTCCTTTTGCTGCCCAGTCGGCGCCTGATAATGCTATGCATTTTTAACCATCTCCAAAATGAAAGTAAATAAACAATTGTAAATAAAAGAACATTAAATTAAATAAAATAACAATTTAACAAAACAAAACATCTGTAGTTTCTTTTAAAGGGGGGGGGGTTCACAAATTATAAGGATATTTCCTATGCTTCCCACAGATGGATGCTACGGATTATGTTAACTATTACCAAAATCAGGCCGGCGGTGGTCTGCCAGGATATTCAGGGGGCGGTGTTATGTACGGGGCGGTGTTAGGGGGGTTGTTTAGAGGTTTGTTTAGGATGGCCATACCGTTGTTGAAAAGGGGGTTCAGTATTGTTAAACCCCACCTAAAATCGGCTGCTAAAAATATAGTATCCGACGTCGTCTCAAACGCGTTGTCGAGAACGTATAATGATAACACTAAATCTCAAGACGGTTCGGGTCTGATGGTCATGGCTCACAAGAGAATGTCTAAACCGCCGGGTATAAGGAGGCGTGGTCATTCGATAAAGAAGAAGAAAACATAGCGGGGACCCAAGAAACATTCAGTTGGGCGCAGAAAGCGTAAGAAGAGTGTAAAGCGAAACGTATCAGTTAAGAGATCCACCATATTCTAAAATGGCATTACTCCACTGCATGTCTGGAGAGTGCATCAAGTCTGAGTTGGACTTGTTCACCCTTCCTCTGACGCAGACGGTTATTGAGAAAAGCAGTTATTTAGAAGTGCCTCCTTTATAGGCTATATCGGACTCTTCGCCTTTGGAGTTTTTTATAGCTGGGAATGGCGACGATTATGTCGACCTAAATAACACACTGCTGTATCTACGTCTTAAGATCACAAGGCCTAATGGGGCCAATTTACCAAACGATGCCAAGGTCGGTCTGATAAATTACCCCAGGGCTACTATATTTTCACAAGTCGACGTGAGCCTGGGCGATCGTTTGATATCTCAGAGTTCGAGCACGTATCCTTACCGATGTATCATCAAGAGTCTGATCAACTACAGTAAAGATGCGTTGGAATCACTTTTCTCAACCGGCTTGTTTTACAAAGACACTGCCGGCCATATGGATGCGACTGACCCCGGCGGTCATAATCAGGGACTGGCAAAGAGGTCTGCCTACACTGCGAACAGCAGAGTGGTGAAACTGTTGGCTCATATTCACAGTGATATTTTCTTTCAAGAAAAATTTATGCTGAATTGAATCGACATTAACACTCTGAGGTCTGAAAACGTGCCGGCACGTTTTGCAGGGTTTTTTTTCACATTGCAGCAAAACAGACTTAAAATACTCCGTCATTTTTTGTCATAGAGACATAAGTAATATATCAATTGAAACTATAGAATATCTTCATTTATTTGTATACAATCAGAGTAAAAACAAAATGTTGTGCTTTTTGTAAAATAAAGAAAACTCTCCCTCTGAATGAAGTCCAATCTGATAGTTCTCAGAAAATTAACTGTAACTTAGTGAATACTAATCACAGAAAAATTACACTTATGTCTAAAAAAAAGTTAACCCCCAGAGGTCTGAGTGATTCTGGGGCCCTTGAGATGTTTTGACATGCCCTGACATTTGTGGTTATTTCAGCTACTTATATCATACTATTGCCCAACATGTAATTTTGCTGTATTCAGCACAAACTCTGCTACAATAATATGTGAGCAATATAGATATACATGTTTGCATTTTTTTTTAAATAAAGATTATGCGTGGTTAGTACGTTTTGGGGAAAAAAATCTCCTTGCAATAAGGCCATAAAACATATTCTGAATAGTTGTTCATAAGACTTTTGAGTTATCAAGCTTGTAGGCTAGAATTTTTACTACGCAATTATGTAAAGATTATTCTGAATACTTTAACACAAACAACAATATAATGATTTGAATTTTCTAAGTCAGTTTTTGTGTCAGCACTGCTGTATGCGTGGGAGTGGTGATGGCCATGAATATTTATGTGATTCACACCAGGGGAGACAAAGGACACTCCCCCCAGTGGCTAACGGCCCATCAAAGTGGAATGCTGTGAGGCAGCCTGAACAAATAATGTGACATTGGAGACTGAAGTAATGATGCTGAAAATTCAGCTTTATTGAGCATGATAAGCATAAGAGACTTTCAAAAAATTAAAAATGTGTACAAACTTTTGACTGGTAGTGCATGAAACAAAGAAATATATAACCTATATAATTCTACTTATACCTATGTAACACACAAACTATATTTTTACCATAAAATAACATTTAGTGGAAGACAATCTACAGTCTAGGATGGGTGGTTTGGCCCATTGTAAGAGCTGTAAGAGCTGTAAGAGCTGATCATGCAGGAAAAATGTCCAGGATGGAGGGGACAGGGACAGTAATGTTCTTTGCCAGCTCAATGGTCAGTGGTGCAGTGGTCAACAGAGCACACACATCTGAACACAGTCACTCATCTTTGTGCCACTCTTGAAAACAGTTCCTGTTCAACTGAAGACATAAGTGAACACCACATGCCTGGCATTTCCAAGGTGTTAGTTGTTTTTTGCCACGCACTTCTTTGCAATGCACACAGTTCCGGCGACCAGCCGTTGCAACATTCCTGCCATCGGAGGTCAGCTCAGCTCCTGGAACTGGTACATGGTCACTGCTGGTCCGTTTTCGTGCTGCTTTCTGTGACACACCACAGAGCTCTGTGACAAGTTGCTCCATGAACTCTTTATGGGACATGTTACCATGTAGCTCTTTGTGCAGAATGAAAGAGTTGGTGGCAGCAATATCCAAGAAGTGCAGAAAGATCTTTCTGTACCACTTCATGGTTTTGTGCTGTGTTGTGTAGTACTGAATCAGCTGATCAGACAGGTCAACGCCCCCCATGTGTTTGTTGTATGCAGTCACAGGTGCAGGACATGGAAATGTCTTTGTCCTCCATGTTCCTTGTGATTTCACCCTCCTCTGCACAGAGTCTCCTGAATGAGCAGAATGGATGGTAGAACAGACAGATACCTCTCGTGTGTCCATCCACTTCACAAATACAAGAGGTCCATCCCGAATCCATCTGATGGATCCCCTGGCTGATTTTTTAGAGAGTGAATTAGCTGCATTCCGAGGGCAGTCCTTCCTGTTGTCCCTGTAAGTCCCACATGCACCAAACTTCATTGCAAACAGGTCTTTCAAGAGCTTTGGACTTGTATAAAAATTGTCCATGTACACATGGTACCCAGAACCCAACAATGTACGGTCCAAAAGAGAAGTCACAGCATCATATGACAGTCCATGGCCTGTGGGAAAGTTGTTCTTTCCTGTGTATACAGAGAAGTCCAGAGTGTATCCATTTGAAGAGTCGGCAAGAACAAACAACTTGAAACCCCACTTGGTTGGCTTGGCTTTCATGTACTGTGTCATACCAGTGTGTGCTTTGCATGCCACCATTCTTTCATCCACGGCTAAGTTTTTTCTAGGATGATAGATAGCTTTGCAAGCCTGACGAATAGTGTCCATGAGTGGTTTGATCCTGAACAGACGGTCGTGTTCAGCTGTGCCCCTCTTTCTGTCATTCACTTTGTCTTCATCTGGGTGGCTCATGTGCACATTCCAAGAAATTGTCCGGTATCTGTCCCTAGGCATAAGTGTAGCTGGAAAAGGTACAGAGAAAACACTGCTCTGCCGCCAGTAGTCACTGATGGAGCTCATCTTCACCATTGCCATGTAAAACACCAGTCCAATGTAGCGGTACATCTCACCGATGCTTACATCTGTCCATTTATATTTGCGTGCCCCATTTATATCTGCGTGCCCCTCTGCGCGGTGCTGGTGACGGCGATTGTGAAGCAGCCACATTGCTAAACAAAGCAAAAAAACTATTAGCATACATTCTCCAAAGTAAACTGATGGGCAATTAGCAATTATGGGTGCACAATGTATGTTTACATGTTGATGATGGGCCAAAGGACAGACAAACTTTATCTATTGATGTTCTGTAGACCATGTGTATGATAAACTAACTAAAACTGGGTGAAATATATTACAAATATGTTTACAGAATATCACATTACAAGTGTTTACACTTGAGTATATATACAAACATTTGTAAGTGATATTGTATGGCAATATTTTCTGTAAGCTGTCAAAAGCTAGCCAAGACTAGCTAAAATATAGTCTGAAAACTCATGAGTTTTATATTATCACCACGCACAACAAAGACACCAGTTTCTGTAATGCCATACAGGTACATATACGTTTTGAAATGAGATGATGTATACAGTTATGTCTGTAAAATATACTTACTCTGTATGATTCTCGATCGCACTGAGAACAGACCGAGATCTGCGTGCCCCTCTGCGCGGTGCTGGTGACGGCGATCGTGAAGCAGCCACATTCCTAAACAAAGCAAAAAAACTATTAGCATACATTCTCCAAAGTAAACTGATGGGCAATTAGCGATTATGGGTGCACAATGTATGTATATATATATGTGCTGACAATGGGCCATAGGACAGACAAATATCTATTGATTGGCCGTAGACCGCGTCACCGCGAGTACTATCTGTTGATGGGCCATAGACCGCACGTTTTCAGTGCATTTCAGACATTTACACCTGTATTCACAAACATCTGTATTTTAGGCATTAGGCTGTATTTTAGCACGATAACTAACCCAAACCGATATAAATAAATAGTGTTTAGACACTATCACATTATTTCACTGTAGACTAAAATATATTTGCACTAAATCACATCATATTACACCTAAGCAGATATTCACAAACAAGTTACATTAGGCATAAGACCGTATTTTAGCATAACTAAAACTGGGCGAAATACATTACAAAAAGAGAGGTATTTGTGAGGCAATTTCTCGCAAGCAAGCCAAAACTAGACACAATATAGTATGCAATACGAGTTTTATATTATCAGAAAAATAATTATAGTAAACAACTTACTCTGAAATTATATCCTCGTCGGGGTCAATTCGCTGCTGGAAATGCAACTGTTCGTCGTCTGAGTTGCAGTCTTCCTCAGAGGAAAAGGTGAATTCTTCCTCGCTGTCCAGAATCATCTGAAGAGCCTCTTTGTCGGAGTAGCGTGCCATCCTCAAAACGCGATGAACGGTCAGTGAGTGAATCTGATGTTGACACTTCGTGTTTTGTGGCACTGACCGGGGGGCGTGTGCGATGCATATATTACACCTAAACTATTTACCATGTGAACGGCGCGGGGGTGTGGCGGTCTCAGCTCATTACAGATAATGAAGTGAGAAGGAAAAGAAGGAACCTCTCCTTGGTTTCAAACGAATTACATAAACTGTGAATATTTATTTTTGATTTGACTTACTTCATTTAAAAGTAGACATTCTAAGCATTATGTAGATATGTCTCTCATGTCTGTGTGACAAGTATTTGCTGAGTTTCAGATCATTTTAAAACGCATTTCAGAATTGACTTCACTGAGAGGCAGACACCAGATCACACATCATGTTTGTTTTCTTTATTTTGCGAAAAGCACAACATTTTGTTTTTTTTGTAAGTGTACACAAATAAAAGTACACACTTAACACTTTAGAATGATGTATAACACTAGTATGCATGATCAAATTTGACGGAGTATTTTGAGTCTCTTTCACACTGATAAGAAAAAAACGGGGTGGTATCGCCGGCGATACCTTCCGACCTCAGAGTGTTAAGATGTCAGGTTTTAAATCATGGAAGTCAAATCGAAAACAAACCTTCTGTGTTTATGTAATCTGTATGAAAAGAGAGCCATGTCAGAAGTCCGTGATTCAGCTCATTATCCGCTAATGCAGCCACGCCCACAGAGGGAGCGCTATTCAGACGCAAATTCAGAGGCAATACATGCATTCATCATCTCAAACGTGTATTTATTGTCTTCAAAAGTGTTTATCTGGATGTAAAAGTCATGGTTAGCGAGCTCTAGAAGACATGCAGTTAGTTCCTGTTTTCTTTTCTTCTATAGATGAATTTTAGATGAGTTTTTGTTTCTTTAGCGCCCTCCTGCTGCTGTATGAATTGGAAACTCCATTCATGGAATAGCCTCTTCTTCTTTTAGATGAATTTGTGGACTAAAAAAGCACAGAGCGCCCTCCGACTTCAAGGATGAATTGAAAACACCAGCGCTCATAGTAATGACAGTGAATATTAAATAAAAATAACTCCTCTGTATAGAAAATTGACATAAACATATGAGAATCCAATATTTCTCCAAATGTGCATGCTTTTAAACTAAAAGCCTATATTCAGACTCTTTGCATCACAGAAATACATTATATTTTAAAGTATAATATAAAACCATTACTTTATATTGTAATAATATTTTTCTGTATGTTTAATATATCATGATGAGCTTGAGACATCACAGAAGGTTTTTTTCACAGCCTACCTGACTGAAATGCCTCATTAATATGCAAGTCATTTCAACTCATTACTATCCAATTCTTTTGTCTTCTCAGGTGAGAATGGCCCATTTTCAGTGGTGATTCACGCGTCCTCGCATACTGTGTTTCTTGGCAAAAAGTGTCTTACAAAAGCTAAATCAATATATTGTTTTATATGAAGGAATAGGCAGCATAATATTTACCTCATTTTGAAGCTAAAACTCTAGTCTACAACCTCCAATACCCAGAAGTCTTGTAAACACAGATTTACTATACTTTTTTTGGCCTTATTTCAGTGACTTAAGTTTTTTGTTTTTTCAATAACCACGCATAAATGTTATTCCTTCAAAACCACAAACATGTACATACATGTTCCTCACATATTATTGTAGCCTAGTTTGTGCTGAATACAGTGTAATGACACTTTTGTCATTAATATGTTTATGAACAACTGAAAAAACCACAAATGTCAGGGCATGTCAAAACTTCTCCAAGCCCCAAATCAGCCTCAGACTCCAGAGGGTTAAACTGAGAATGATCAGAGCCAAAGATGAATTCTGCCTGATGATGGACGGTGATGTGGCGTACAAATTAAATATCATGTCAGCGAGCCTATTTGTCAAGAAAGTCTCTGTATCACCACCTGTGAGACTGGGTCATGCCCAGGCTTTGCTATCGACTACCGCAAAGTACCCCATAGATAGAGTTTGTTTAAAAAATTTCTCCATACCAGCAGGGTCTCGTGTTTCGAATCAAGAAAATCTGTTTTTAGGAACGCTACCAAAATCTATCGTCCTAGCTATGGTTGATAATGACGCATTCACAGGTTCCTACAATAAAAACCCTTTCGCGTTCAAACATCATGATTTGGAGTTCCTAGCAGTCTACGTTGACAGACAGCAATTCCCTGCCAAACTGCTACAACTTAATTTTGAATCTAGGGCGGCAGTACGAGAATTTTATCAGCTGGCTATGGCCTCTGGAAGACATATTAAAAACCAGGCACTCTCTATCGACAGGGATGACTTTCTGAATGGATACACCCTTTACACCTTCAACATTACACCTGAAGGAGAGTGTGGTCAGCACATATCGCTCATCAAGTCTGGTAACATCAGACTTGAGGCACGCTTCCGACAACCGTTGCCGCAGACTATTAATTTATTAGTCTACGCCGTATTTGATAGCATCATTGAAGTGTCTAACCGCAGACAGGTCCTGGTCGATTACTATTGAAATGAACACTGTATAGCTCACCGGTATCATGGACAAAATTTCATGCAATGTTAATTTTCTTGGGATACTCCCGAGCGATCAACTACCTGAAACATCGTTAAGGAAGTCACCATCTGCAGCTATAATTAACACACACCCCGCCCTGCTACCGGGGGAGCATTGGCTGCCTGTTTATTTACATAGCGACGGTACCGGCTATTTTTACGAAAGTTTTGGAAATCCCCCTGACAGCGTCTGCTTTCCAGGAACCATCAAAAAGTTTCTGCTAACCAACACGTCTGAAGTAGTATATTCATCCAGACGCGTGCAGGATTTCACATCGGATACTTGCGGCCAGCACTGTGTGTTTTTCCTGTACCATCTGATCAACGGGCGGTGCTATAGCGACGTGCTGAAGTTGTATAGTGATAATTATATTAAAAATGATAAAATGGTAGCCTATTTTGTGAAAAGATTAAAACCGAATGAGTGTAATGGAAAACTCTCATGTATTCAGTGTGCCCAATCATGTAATACTCGTATGAATCATGTTTGAGTTTTCAATCAGCATCGATTATAAATACTTAAAACTGATATCTTTTTATCGTGTTTTTATTTCAAATTTTAAGCAGACTGAGCATATACACACCATTTCACAAAACAAATATTAACAAACATGACAATTCAAAAATCTAGCCACTGACTCTGATCGATAGACGACGATTTGAACGCAGAATCTTCCGAAGCGCCCGACCTATGTGCTCTTTTTGTTTTTTTAGAAGACGTTTCATGTTTTGCTGTAACAATATCTGAAGGAGTCCCATATTCTGGGGTAGCAGTACCGTCTCCCTTTAAAGATTTAATTGTCTGTCTAACAATATAATTCAGCACTGTAGAAAATGGTATGTTTAACTCAGCAAAGGCGTTTATAAACTCCGACCATCCGGGGGGTCTTCGATCATCCCATATCTTTTGTGGAGCCGTGACATTTTTTACCAAATCGAGCATGTGCGACCCCGGTATGGCTTTTCCCCTGAACACAAACTCCCCTGAATTGTTCCATGCAGTGAGTCCTTTAGCTTTAGACATCTTGTCTAATATGTACCGGCTGTTTTTCACACTTCTTGTTGGCACATTCTTCAGAACTTCACTCACAATGTCATCCGTGTCTCCGTCATCTTCAGGTATAGTCGGTGGTTGTTCGTCTTTATGGTCGGATTCAGAATTGGGTAACGACAACGTTAAAACATTACTCTCCCGATCGCCTTGTTTAACGATCGTCAAAAACCTGGTCAGGATGTTCGCGTAGAGTTTGGCCTTTTCATACTGATTCAAATCAGACCTGAGTAAGATTTTTCTTATAGCCGTATCCAGGTCGTTCTCTACAACATGCTGAATATTTTCAGTTTTTCAGATTTTCCAGCTGATGTTGTGGCACTAAATACATTTTCTCAGCATACTCCATCCTTTACCGCATCTAGATGATATCAAGCTGGAAATAAAGGGTACTGCTATGCTAAGGAGCGGTAAAAGAAATCCTCCAGTCTGATTAAAGACTTTCTTCTTAGCGGATAGACCGATTTTTTTTAACGACTACGAAATTAATTTCCTTTTTTCTCCTTCTCAGTTTTTGGTACTGCTGTCGGTTGACAGGAATTGTCCCATAGAGAATGTTAAGAGCTACTTCGCACAATGTTAAAATGAGTTCGTCGGACGCCGATTGTAAAATAAGCCGACGTTGTTTAGGTGTAGCTTTATGTATCAGTTTCAACAATGGTAGATGTTTACAAAGTCTTGCGGACATGATGACTGATCACGTTCTTAGTTTTTTCTGGAGATAAACCACTTGATGGTCGGACAGCAATCCTGTTCTAAGACAGAATTGCTCCGGAGTTTTTGCTTTATAGTCTATCATTAAATAACCGTAAGGGCGACTGGTAGAATCTTGATAGCACTCCATAAAATATTTTGTGTTTCCAGGATACATTTGGCGTCCTAGTACCGCTACTTGATTGGCATCCCGGGGGGTTTTAAACAAAATCATATAATTTGTGTTCAAGCTGATGGTTCTACTGGATTTACCTTGGGCAAATAAATTCTGCACAATATAAATAGCGCTAAGATTTTCATGCAATGTTAGAAAAAAACCTTTTTTAAGAAAAAACCTTTTCGACCTGTTTGTTTCCACCCGCTTCGTTCATAAGATCGTCCAAAATCAGAAGATTTGTCTTGTTGACGGGTAATAAATCATCATCACTGAGACTCTGGGGTATTCCTTCCACAAATTTAATGTCATACAGTTTAAGCAATTCATCATACAGTGGTTGCCAGCAACTATAAATATACACTATGTTTTAAATTTTTTTAGAAATCAGTTTCATGCCATTTTCCAACAGACTTTTTACAAAATAACTTTTCCCTGAATTAGAAGGTCCACTGATTACCGCTGAGAATGGATGCTGAAGTCTGAAATCAAAATCAGAAGCATCCCGAAGGCCCCTGTGTGGCATCGAATCAGTAGCCATAAGGAAGAGTGGTGAAATCAGGTAAAAGTCTCCGTTTATTATACACCACCTTAAACCAAACGACAGATTTTTTGTGCAGAGTGAGAGTCTTTTTATTTCTCACAATGTTTTCAGTATGGGCCAGGATGCATTGCGAGCTGTCACGCGACGTCACATAGTTGTTAACCAGACCAATGAGAGTCTCCAAATGAATAGCTTGGGAATTTTTTTTACGTTTAACGTTATACCCTTGGCTTTCATGCACGCTTTACCTTTGGCCGTGCGATATCCGTAAGATTTCGCCCCGCTAGAGCAAAATTCCGTAATAATCTCTGTCGTCTATTTCGTTTGTCAGCTCCCCCAGATGATCTCCTAGAGGGGGGTCACAGTCCCCCTCCCTAGAGACAAAAATAACACTGTCGGTGTCCGAATATAACAAGCGGTCACCGAGTTTATCCATAAGCTCGTACAACTCAAGTCGCACATGAGCTGTTGTAAAAGCTCCTACAAACATGTTAATGTCACGAGTCTGACGAACATCCCCTTTTGGGGGTCGATGTTGGACTAAGCAACGTCATCTGAGATGAAAGTAAAATAAGTCAGTGTGTCGGTTTCGCCAAAACAATTCTGGCGAAATCTTCAGGATCGTTCACAAGCTCGGTATAAGCCAAATTTTCGCGCATGGAGAACCTCCTCCATAAACTGTTCAACAATAATTTATTGATCTAGGCAAATACCCTCTTTTTCATAATATTCGCGTATATAAGACTCTTTGTCAGCATCAGTGAAAACGTTTGACGGGTAACCAGACGCTTGTTGCTTCAGGCATAAAAACGTCTTTACGTAATCACAAAATAATGTTTTGTGAAGACTGTTGCGTGAAATGCCAAACCTCTTCAATTGTGGCAATAACGTAACCCTTCTCGACCGCTTTCAAAAGCTCGATACTGACCAAACAACCCGCGAGTACTCTCTCTTCATCAGTGTGGGTATAGTCTGCTGTGTGCTTTTGGGGGTGCACACATTTGCCGCACAATGGAAACATCAGCTTACCGTTGCATCTGTACGGGAGAACCGGGTGTGACAATTTACGAGGCGGATAAACTCTAGCTTTGATGATTCCGTAATAATTTTTGATCGGTTCAAAATCTTTGAAAATAATTTGCGGGTGGCCGATCGGATAGCTTTTCCTACCTGACAGAAAGGATATAAGCTGGTAAAATCTACGTAGCTTATTCTCTCGCCCTCAACCGTTTTGTGATACAGTTTATAAGCATTAGTACTTCCCCCAAACAACGCCTCTCTCGGTTTCAGTCTCTCGGGCGCTGAATAAGTACTGATAAATTCCTTCACAGAAGGATCAGACCGCTTCATTTCCCCCCATTCACATTCCCAAAGAACCTCGATTTTCAAACCGTAGATATTCTGTAGAATTTCAACCTTATCGTCAAACTGTCTCCTGAGTTCCCCATAAGGTACCCCTGACATAGGATGTCGCTGATGGGGTTCAAAGCGGCACGAATGTCCATGGTGAAGGCAACCATTAAATTCGAACCCGTATCGCATTTCCCCCTCCTCGTAGAAACCATCTAAAAGTAACGACAGATTGACACCTCGCCGTGATTTACAGCGTGGTGAATGTCGATGTTTCGAGTCTTTTTTACATACTCGAGCCATTCGATCGATGCATTTGAGTAAGTCTTACTCTGTTATTATGCATCAGAGCTAACGTATCTTTCTCTAGATAATGGGTTTTGAAGACGGCCATGCAACAGCCGGCAAGCGTCGTCGAGTTGAAGGGATCGAGCCCTGTACATTCAATGAATGCCTCTCGGTATTTCATGCATGCTTCACGCAGTAAGACAACATAATTTACGCCGTAGTCAAACAACTCCTTCCTGAAATCAAAGATTTTACCCTTGACGCTATTGTACCATGCATCGAACTTTACCTGATCTTTATCAGACATGTTATCGTAATTGTAGAACTTTTTGTCGGGGTACATCCACCGGTATTTTGCATTTTCCGGTCTATTGAAAAGATGCGGAAAATACCCTTTTTCTCTCGTGGTCAAATTGAGCGCAGCGGGCATCTTAGACAGAGCCATTGGTATGAACGCATAACTATCGATGTATCGTTGGGCAAATTCTCGTCCCGGAGAAGGTCCGTGAGAGTGATTTTGTGCCTCTATGTGATGGCACCACAAGGCGCCGTTCACTTGCAGAACGCAGGTTTCTGGAGGGCGCGTAAGTCTGAAGTAGTGAGTTAAGGTATAGCGGTGCAGAGCCAGCGGTCGTTCTGTAAGCAAACATCAGAGCCTTAAAATGGATGTGAGCAGCTACTGGCAGCCAGTGCAGACTGACGGAAGAGAGGAGTGACGTGCGCTCTCTTCGGTTCGTTGAAGACCAGTCTTGCTGCAGCATTCTGGATCAGTTGCAGAGGCTTGATAGTGCATGCTGGAAGGCCAGCCAAGAGAGCATTACAGTAGTCCAGTCTGGATAGAACAAGAGCTTGGACAAGAATTTGTGTGGAATGTTCCGATAAGAAGGGTCTAATCTTCCTGATGTTGTACAAGGCAAATCTGCAGGACCGGGTCGTTGCTGCAAAATGATCTGTGAAGGTTAGACAATCATCCATCACCACTCCAAGGTTTCTGGCTGTCCTGGAAGGAGTGATGGTTGAAGACCCAAGTTGAACTGAAAGGTTGAGATGAAGTGTTGGGTTTGCACCGATCACAAGCAGTTCCGTTTTTGCAAGGTTGAGTTGGAGGTGGTGGTCCTTCATCCAGGCAGAAATGGCTGTCAGGCAGGCTGTGATGCGACCAGCAACCGTCGGATCATCTGGTTGGAATGAGAGGTAGAGTTGTGTGTCATCAGCATACCATTGATAGGAGAAACCATGATCCTGAATGACCGATCCTAGTGATGACGTGTAGATGGAGAAGAGAAGTGGACCAAGCACAGAGCCCTGAGGTACCCCAGTAGCAAGATGATGTGACTTGGACACCTCACCTCTCCAAGATACCCTGAAGGACCTACCTGAGAGGTAAGACTCGAACCACTGGAGCGCGGTTCCTGTGATGCCCTTCGACATGAGTGTAGACAGGAGGATCTGGTGGTTCACTGTGTCAAAGGCAGCAGACAGGTCCAGCAAGATGAGTACTGATGATTTTGAAGATGCTCGTGCCAGTCTCAGGGCTTCAGTGACTTGAAACCACTCTTGAAACCAGACTGGTGGTTGTCAAGGAGGTTGTTCTGTGTGAGATAAGTAGACAGTTGGTTGAATACAACTCTCTCAAGTGTCTTAGCAATGAAAGGAAGAAGGGATACTGGTCTGTAGTTTTCTAAAAGTGCTGGATTCAGAGTGGGTTTCTTAAGCAGTGGGGTAATCCTAGCCTGCTTAAAAGCTGTGGGAAATGTTCCAGTGTGAAGGGAGGAATTGATAATGTGAGTGAGTGCAGGTAGAATTGAGGAGGAGATGGCCTGAAGAAGATGAGTGGGGATAGGGTCTAGCGGACAGGTAGTAGGGTGATTGGAAAGAATGAGTTTGGAAACATCTGCCTCAGAAAGCATGGAGAAGGAGGGGAGAATTTGTGTGTTTTCTATTAAGATGTTCTTGTCAGTGTGTGGTTGGGAGAATTGGCCGCTGATGGTTGTTATTTTATGTGTGAAGAAAGTGGCAAAGTCATCAGCTGTAAGAACTGATGTGGGAGGGAGGGGAGGAGGGCAAAGAGGAGAAGAGAAGGTTTTGAAAAGTGTTCGGGAGTCATTTGAGTTGTTAATTTTAGTGTGATAGTAGGAGGTTTTAGCATTGGAGACATTAGTAGAGAAAGAAGAAAGGAGTGACTGATATAAGCTAAGGTCAGTAGGATTTTTAGATTTGTGCCACTTCCTCTCTGCAGACCTGAGTCTAGACTGATGCTCAAGGAGAACATCAGAGAGCCAGGGGGCTGAGGGGGTGGCACGGGCTGGTCTGGTTAAAAGGGGGCAGAAATCATCTAAGCAAGATGATAGAGTGGTGCAGAGAGTGTCAGTAGCAGTGTTAGTGTCCATTGATGAGAATTGGTTAGCGGGAGGAAGTGTGGATGAGACCGAAGAGGATAGATGAGATGGTGAGAGGGAGCGTAGGTTTCGCCGAAAAGTGATAAGTGGTGGGGTGTGTGATGAGTTGGGGGTCAGGTTGAGTGTGAAAGTAATGAGAAAGTGGTCTGAGGTGTGTAGTGGAGTAACCAGTGTATTGTCGGTGGAGCCACAGCGTGTGTAGATGAGGTCCAATTGGTTACCTGATTTGTGGGTAGCTGAGGTAGCCACTCGCTTGAGATCAAATGAGGCAAGCAGCGTGTGGAAGTCAGCAGCCTGAGGTTTGTCTAGATGGATGTTGAAATCACCAAGTACTAGCAGAGGAGTGCCATCCTCAGGGAAGGATGAGAGTAACACATCCAACTCCTCCAAGAAGTTACCTAGCTGACCTGGGGGACGATAAACAACTACAACATGAATTTTAGTAGGGTAGGTGATGGTAATTGCATGTGATTCAAATGAGCCATTTTCAGAGAGAGATGGTAAAGGATTGAACTTCCATTCATTGGACATAAGCAAACCAGTACCACCACCCCTCCCAATCTGGCGTGAGGTGTGAGAGAAAGTGAAATTAGAGGAGAGGGCTGCTGGTGTGGCAGTGTCCTCTGGTTTGATCCATGTCTCAGTCAGAGCCATGAGATGGAGATCTGAATAAGTAGCAATAGCTGTGATGAAGTCTGCTTTGTTGACAGCAGACTGACAATTCCAGAGCCCAATCGAAATAGAAAACAATGTACAAGGTGACATGGGTAAAGAACACAGGTTTTTATGGTTGCGCTGCTTACAGCGTGTAGCATGTGATTTACGAGTGTTAGTAATATATTTATTTGGGTATTTGGAAGCACATATCTAAAACAAGTCAAAAGACAGACAAGAACACACTGTATAAAGAGGAAAGAAAGAAAAGAGCAATACTCAAGTGTCTTGTCCGTGTCGTTGCTCGGTGGAGTCGCACAGGTAGAGTCGCTGGTCTTGTCTACACTCTTCGGTCTTCACACGAGGAGGGCTTCACATGAGGGCTGCCGTGGTACACTGTGCACTTATACCAGCTTATTACAACATTAGTTCAGTAGGCCACGCCTTACTGACTCAGAGCAAACGAGACCAAACGCGATTTGCCACGTGACCTCAGTAGACAAGCAGTAAAGCAACTATACAGCACTAAAAACAACTAGAAACGACAGCAAAACACTTACAGTATGCAGATCCTCTTGTAGCTTCAATGATTCTCTCTAATGAATGCTAAATAACAACTGTTTATATACTAAGCTGGCTTTGACCACGCCTTACTGACTTAGAGTAAACGAGACCAAATGCGTTTTGCCACGTGACCTCAGTAAACAAGCAGTAAAGCAACTATACAGCACTAAAATCAACTAGAAACGACAGCAAAACACTTACAGTATGCAGATCCTCTTGTAGCTTCAATGATTCTCTCTCTCTATTTATATATAATCTATTTTTAATCTCTATAATAAAAATGTATAATTCAGATTTTGATCTCCATATCCATTTACATATATTATATATATCTTCCAAGGGGTTTTTTCCCTCCTAGGACTTTTTTTCCCAGTGCTAGCACGCTGGGTTTTTCTCCTAGGGTTTTTTTTCCATCCCTGGGAGTCAGCCGACATTGGCTTAATGTAGCACCATCTTGTATATGTTACATATTACCACGCTTGTTTGTACAGCTTATTTTTAACCACTTCCCTTTTTTCTGTGCTTCTAATATGTAAAGCTGCTTTGAAACAATTGCCAATTGTAAAAGCGCTATATAAATAAATTTGACTTGACTTGACTTGACAGTATCTGTAGGGGGAGCTGCGATGCTAGACGACGGCTGCTGATTGTCAGCATTAGCATCTGTCTTAAACACAGTTACACGTCTATTATTTAACCCCCCACCATCTTGTATTATGTTTATATGGGGACTGTCTAATATTTCCTGTAAACGTTCTGACAAATTAATATTCGGATACTTTTCAATCGCTGCTTCTAAACGCTCCAAATTTGAAGTCTGAGGCGCCGCATCGTCATTGATAAAAGACATTTCTACAGGGACGGGTTACATGTCTAGCAATTGCTGCAATCTTTCGCATGTGTTTTGGGTACTCACAGTGTGCGTTTCAAGCAGACTTTGTAACACGTCTGAGAGAGTTTGGTCTGGATGACTGATTTGTGATGCCGCTATGGTAAAACAGCTCTCAGTATCCATTTTAATTTTTTATTTTAGGATCAAAAGTAACAAACAATGTAATTTCATAAAATTATGATGATAAAAACATCAAAAACAAGCATTCAAAAGCGGTAAGGTATACGTCATAACAGCAGTCGAGAATAATGACAATACATTTACATGTCAAGTCAAGTCAAGTCAAATTTATTTATATAGCGCTTTTTACAATTGGTAATTGTTTCAAAGCAGCTTTACATATTAGAAGCACAGAAAAAAGGGAAGTGGTTAAAAATAAGCTGTACAAACAAGCGTGGTAATATGTAACATATACAAGATGCTGCTACATTAAGCCAATGTCGGCTGACTCCCAGGGGTGGAAAAAACCCCTAGGAGAAAAACCCAGCGTGCTAACACTGGGAAAGAAGTCCTAGGAGGGAAAAAAACCCTTGGAAGATATATATATATATATATATATATATATATATATATATATATATATATATATATATATATATATATATATATATATATATATATATATATTATATATGTAAATGGATATGGAGTTCAAAATCTGAATTATACATTTTTATTATAGAGATTAAAAATAGATTATATATATAAATATATGTAAGCGGATACGGGGATTAAAAATCTGAATTATAGATGCAGCCAGAACTGGATTTGTAGGCCCATTGTCTCCTGGGTTACGTTGTAGGCAGGTCCAGACACAGGTTCTCCATCCGATCTGGATACGGCCTGGATCCAGCACCCGGCAAACCTCAGGATAAGCAGAGAGACAGATATTAGTGTAGATGCCATTCTTATTCTGATGTACAGGTATATTTCTGCACATTATACTCACTGTCACGTCTGTTAAACTCAACTGGTATCAATAAACATCACTGTTTGTTTTACTCCTGTCTCTGACCCTTCTGTGTTGTAACAGCAGGATCATTTTTACATCATTTTGAAGCAAAAACTCTAGTCTACAACTTCCAATACCCAGAAGATTTTTTATTTTATTTTTTTGGCCTTATTTCAATGACTTAGGTTTTTTGTTTTTTCAATAACCACGCATAAACGTTATTCCTTCAAAAACACAAACATGTACATACATGTTCCTCACATATTATGGTAGCCTAGTTTGTGCTGAATACAGTGTAATAACACTTGTGTCATTAATATGTTTATGAACAACTGAAAAAAGCACAAATGTCAGGGCATGTCAAAACTTCTCCAGGCCCCAAATCAGCCTCAGACTCCAGAGGGTTAAACATTACATCCCTTTCTTCAAACTTATTGTAAACAATATTATCACAGACAATAATCTAGATGTGCTGTGTTTGACAGAAACTTGGCTAAACCGGAAGATCACATTACTTTAAAAGAGTCTAGCCCTCAAGGTTATGATTATCAACACAATCCTCGTCAGAAAGGCAAAGGGGGAGGTGTTGCTGTAATTTATAGTAATACAGCATATAGTGAAAACACGACTGGGCCCAAGTTGGTATGGAATTATATTTTGTTCCAAAAATAATGAACGTAACTTTAATAAAAATATAAATTGAAACTGAATAAAATGTCTTTGAAACTTAAAAAAATAAATCGCAGGCAAAATGTTTGACTTTGTTTTTAATACACTGCATTTTTGCTAACTGTTTCTCCTCTTTCTTTCACTGATCTTTACTTAAAAAAGCATTTCAGTGCATTTTCACTTATGCTTCTGAAGTTTTCATTTACGATCCCAGAGTTTTCGTTCGTCTTTCTAGCATAAATCTCTCGCGGGGGCGGGGCCAGCAGTGGTGTGTTCTCATTGGCTACTGAGTTTTTGATTGACAGCTTCTTGTTGACCTGGAAGTGAAGATGTCAGCTTTGTGCTTACAATTACATGTGTGGAGGTGAGCGTCTGTAAGCGGCTTCTTTTTCATTTAAAGATATGAGTTTTGTTTTTGAATTTTATCTGTATTTATCTGCGGCTTCTACTTTGTCGACATAAACTTTTAGGAGCGTGAGAGATCAAACATGAGAGAAAATGTCTTGAGGTTTAATTGTACATTAAAGGTTATAATACTGAAAATATTGCATAATGTCCAATGTCTGATTAGGTTGTGCTGTTACAATTTAAAGAGAATACTATTATCATATAAGTTACATTTATATATTCAGCCGTCAAGAAAGTCTCACTCCAACCAGGTAATCAAGGTTGGCAACCATGGACATCACTCTACCCATTGTAAGCATATGCACATACACCATCACAATTAATGATCACTTCAAACAATATGAAAATAACAGTCGTGGCTTGCTGTAAGACGATAGACCTCAAAGGGCATTTCAGTACTCCACACAAAGAATGATCTTGTTGCCAATTTTGTTATCATTCTGATAACATATAAAAGTAGATTTTTTTAACAATCATCAACAGTTTCTATTGTGCCTTGTATAAAAAGAAAAACAGATAAATGTAAATGAAAATATGAATCAATTCAAATAAATTTAAATTCTTTATTGTCACTACAGCATACACAAAAGTATCAAAGGGAAAGTGTTGGATGCAATTATGTTGTGAAAGGAACGACCAGAATCCACAAAACACTAACTGCATATCCATGAAATGCACAGTATTCTCATAAAAATGCACAAGCACCTATTATAGAATACATATGTAAAATTCATAAAATTAATTTTATCACCATTTTTCTTTTGTTAATATAGTGAATAAACTGTATTAATGAATGGAATGAAATGTTCATGTTCACTGAATACATTGGTTTGACTGTATGACTTTCTTTCTCCACATAAGCACAAATATCCTTAAGTAAATAGTCCATCTCTGTGAGCCCATAAGTGGACTGTAACCCATACACGTATGATGGTTGGTGGGAAACGATTGTTAATAATTAAAACAGTTTAAATTATTAGCATTTTTCTCATCTATTGTTTCACTTCAGAAGACATTGATTCATCCACTGGGGTTGTATGGATTACTGTGTCTTTAGGACTCAAAGACATGTATTATTTTCCTAAAAATGTAATTCATGTTTATCTGTAGGAAGAAAGTAATATGCATCTTGGACGGCATGAAGGTGAGTAAAATATATGAGAATTGTCTTGGGGTTGTAAGGGTGGAAATCCTACAGGGGTTCAGGCTGTAAGGTTTGCCGAGCGACTAAAGAAACTTCATCAGTAAGATGTTACAATACTGTACATTTCTTGTCTATTACCACCCACTGCAACTTATACCAACGACGGAAATAAGCGCAGTTATAATAGCAAAATATGTGGGAGAGCGTTGCTATAGTGTGACAATATTGTATTGCAATAGGGAGCACATTAATGTTAATACTAAATCAAAACTAGTTAACACATCATTTGTAATTGAAAGGGTTTAATGACAATATCTGATTATGGTTACACTTAAAATAATTATAAAATAGATGTATGAGATGATAAAATCATATACCATTGAATGTACACAGCATGTATAAAAAAAGTTACCTGAGAGAGAGAAAGAGAAATAGAGAGAGAGAGAGAGCGAGAGAGAGAGAGAGGGAGGGCAAGAGAGTGCCCGAGATCCAAGGAAGAAGAGCCTAGAAAAGAGCCCAGAGCAACAGTTAAAATCTTCTTTTATCCCTTCCTTGACCATGTGACTGAAACTCAAATGTGAGACATTCAAACTGACCAATCAGAAGATAAAACTTCCCCCCACTGTACTAAAGGTGTGACCATTTGTAGACCCCCGATGTATACACATCTTGGCCTACAGGCCTTGATCACTATCACCTTTGTGCCTCCCAAATGGCCCTTGGCAAGAGAGAGGGGTGTGAAACAGTAAAGCAAATGTCTTTGTTCATTTTAAAATATCTTTGGATATTTTCAATTCTTACAGGGTGAACTATCACCTTAACATTCATATGTTGTTGGTATGCTAATCCAAGATCAGTATGGACTAATAAGAATAAAGTACAGCCTCCTGTGTGTTTGTGAACTGTGTCTTGTTTTAATCTAGAGCTCCAAAAAAATTTAAATATTTGCATAATATCAGGTGTGTTACATGTGCACTCTGTTTTGGACTTGGTTTGGACTTGTTGTTGTTCTATTTCCCGCCACCAGTTTGTCACCATAGCAACTAATCATCACACCCAGCTGTTCCTTATCACCCTGCTTGTTATCCCTTGTATATAAGCCCTGTGTTTCCAGTCCTGTGTTGTTCGGTATTGTTCATGTATTGTTTGGTGTATGTTCCTGCCTGTTCCTGTATTCTCCTGTGGATATTCCAGTAAAAGACTTGTTTATGTATATTTCTCCTCGTCATGTGCTTTATACACCAGCATTCGTAGCAAGGTGTCTGAAGATCAAGATCCCAGTCAGTCAAAGGTGATGTGTCTGAACAAAATAAGATTCTTGTCTGATGGGGACAGTGGATCTCTGGGGCTACCACTCCCTCCTCTGGGTCAGCATCAGAATTTTGTTAATGGAAAAGTTGCTCCACTCCCTGGAAAATAGGAAATCAGATGTATTATAATCTAACAATACAAACTGCTTTGAATTCCCACATAACAATTTATGCAGACTTAATATTTATTTCAAACAAATTATATATAATTTCAGCCATAATTACTTTCATGTATGAGGTTTTGCATTTGGCCATACAGTACTGTGCAAAAGTCTTAGCTTTGTTGTTTTAGCAATGTTTCAATGTTTACACCCATGTTTATTTGTTGGTCTTTATTACAATGCAAACAGAAAATACAGGAAATATGCACACAAAAAAATCAGAACAAAATGAATTATATAAGCAAAAATCAGCATTTAGTGTGACCTCCTCACTTCCAGTTTTTTTCAAAGAAGAAATTTCTGATCAGATTTTGAAAGTTTTCTTGGCCTTCCAGTCATTTTTCCATTCCATTTAGGTTTGAGAGAGCCAGGTTCTCACTATTGCTCAAGTGTAAGGAGAGGTCACTAAATACTTGCCACTTTAGCCTGTAGAAGTCTTTTTTTTTTTTCTGTTTTTTAATAATGATTACAAATTTAAAGTTTTTCCTGGTCATATTCTAATAAGAAGACTGAAAAAAAATTATATGGTCAATATACCATTGCTAAAACATCTAATGGTGTCCTAAGACTTTTGCACAGTACTTTATATGTATTATTATTAAAGACTACCTTTTCCCCTTTAAATATGATCTAATCCAAGGCTGTATGTACAGTACATAACCAGATCCTGTTATGATTGGGTTAAATGAAGACAACACTGCTGTATAAAGTGGGTTCTAAATGAGCTCTAAAATACCTCTCCATCTGAAAAAGCAAAAGCAAGTAATGTTACTATAGTGAACAGCACATTCTAGGGCCCAGTTTACGGCCGGCCCCTCTCTGTCCATAACAGCGGACAAAGGTTTGCTACATTTTGATTGGATCTTGGTGGCCTAACACAAACAAACTGTCCAACACCATCAGATATAGATCTAAGGACAACATCCAGACCTCTCTTAGAGGGCAAGAAGAAGACCTCTTGTACCAAGCTTGGGAAGGACGGGACTTCTCATTGGTCCACAGGCAGTTTCTGCCCTTCACCCATCTAGAGACTACTTTTCTAAGGTTAGCCAGAGACTGCCAAAAAATTCCAGCAATGGGTGAAACAAAGAGAGATCACAAAGATCCATCCAAATCCATTCAAAACTATGTTTGAAAACCTTAGAACTGATGCAAACTACACATCCATTTCATACTTATTCACAGAAATAAGTATTCCAGTGACAGCTATTTGTAGTGCAACCTCTGATACAAATTCAGCTGTTAATGTACAATTGAATGACAGTTCAAACTTTTTCCATCATGTTTAGTCTCTCTCTATTTGTTTAGAATATTGCCAAAGGTATTCTGGTGGTGGTTTGGAAAGTGAGAAATGCATTGGTAAACTTTAAAGACACTGTAAAGACTTCTAACTTTGTGTTTTATACAAATGAGTTCCACAGGGGAGAGAAGGGTGGGCCACACTGTGTGTGTCCCCTCTGATGCCAGCAGCCAATCACAGCACTCGAATGGAGAAGCACCAAATTGCAATCTCCTCCTCGTCGGAAAGGGATAAAGGTACCCTTTCAACAGACACTCCTTGTTCTGAGTCCCGGCTTGCGAAGCTGAGACACAACAGATACGCCGTTCTGAGTCTGTCCTGCATGAAGATAGACACAACAGATAGACCGTTCTGAGTCTGCCCTTCAAAGGGGGAAGACATTAACCCTCAGGGGTCCGAGGATTTTTGAGGCCTTAGAGAAGTTTTGACATGCCCTGACATTTGTGTTTTTTTCAGTTGTTCATAAACATATTAATAGAAAAAGTGTCATTACACTCTATTCAGCACGAACTAGGCTACGATAATATGTGAGGAACATGTATGTACATGTTTGTGTTTTTGAAGGAATAACGTTTATGCGTGGTTATTAGGGGTGTAACGGTACACAAAACTCACGGTTCGGTACGTAGCTCGGTTTTGAAGTCACGGTTCGGTACATTTTTCGGTACAGCTGGTGGAGAGAAAACTACACATAAAATTGCTTTTTTTTTATTATTAAACGGAGGTTTACTGAACAAATTGTGTTTTTGTCTTTAAATATATTAAATTAAATTAAAACTAAAAGTTTCTTAAGGATAAAAAAAAAATGATCTCTGCTTATGTTATAAACTATGTAGGGAGCCCTAACTTGAAAGAAGCCCAAACTATTAGCCTAAATTCAATTGCTTTTTATTTTTAGATAAAATAATCAACACTCAAATAACAAATTGTATGCAAACCTGTAAGCTGCACCTAAGGCAGTTTTTGCATTAACTTCTAAATGTTTTTACTCCAATTCGTTGTTGAAATATAATCATTTCTACACAGTGGCTGTTATTTTAACATCAGATTAATTTAAACGTACATTAAATGGCCTAATCAGGATATCACTAAAAGATTAAGTAAAATAATGAATATATTGGCTAATACAGTGCATATATTAAGCGAAAGAGTTCATTTCTCTAGCGAACTAACAAGCTGTGAACACTGAATGGCTTTTCTGAGGTAAATGCATCATGACATATTGTTGAATGCGGACGCTTTCATTGATGTCTTTCCACCGTTGAAACACTGAACGAGCGATTACATGAGATATGACCGTTTCAGTAAGTTGTACTGAATCTTGCAACATACCTTCAGATGTTCTTTCATGTTTATTCTGTAACTAGTATTAAGGAGGAAGAGATGAACACATTCACTTGTGCTCCGCGCTCGCGCTGCCGGTTGAACTGAGGCGCCTGTACAGTGATCTGTCACCCCACATCAAAGTACGTCAAAATGGCATTTTCTGTTTAAACTTCATGATTTCGTGGACAGAATTTGAAGGATGACACTTTGTTTCTTATCGAAAGTAACAACGCAGAGCTTATTGCGGTTATTGGTAGTGAATATTGGTTGCAATGTAATGCTTCGGTACACACGTGCACCGTACCGAAAGCCCTGTACCGAAACGGTTTGGTACAAATACGTGTACCGTTACACACCTAGTGATATTTATTCAGGATTTATTGTCATTACTATGAGTGCTGGATACTGTTTTTTCAATTCATACTCGCAGCCGGAGGGCGCTCTGTACTGAGCACTAAAGAAGAATAGGCAGTCAAGTCAAGTCAAGTCAAATTTATTTATATAGTGCTTTTACAATTGGTAATTGTTTCAAAGCAGCTTTACATATTAGAAGCACAGAAAAAAAGGGAAGTGGTTAAAAATAAGCTATACAAACAAGCGTGGTAATATGTAACATATACAAGATGGTGCTACATTAAGCCAATGTCGGCTGACTCCCAGGGGTGGAAAAAACCCCCTAGGAGAAAAACCCAGCGTGCTAACACTGGGAAAAAAGTCCTAGGAGGGAAAAAACCCCTTGGAAGATATATATAATATATGTAAATGGATATGGAGATCAAAATCTGAATTATACATTTTTATTATAGAGATTAAAAATAGATTATATATAAATATATGTAAGCGGATACGGGGATTAAAAATCTGAATTATAGATGCAGCCAGAACTGGATCTGTAGGCCCATTGTCTCCTGGGCTACATTGTAGGCAGGTCCAGACACAGGTTCTCCATCTGATCTGGATACGGCCTGGATCCAGCACCCGGCAAACCTCAGGATAAGCAGAGAGACAGATATTAGCGTAGATGCCATTCTTATTCTGATGTACAGGTATATCTAGTGTTATAGGAAATGTTCTCGGTTCCGGCCGACCTAATTATTGCAGCGTAACAATCCTTTAACGGATTTGAAAAATGTTAATGTATTGATAATGTGTTATGTGTATGCAAGAGCAAAGAAATGTGTTTTTAGTCTAGATTTAAACTGACAGAGTGTGTTTGCTTCCCGAACAATGCTAGGAAGATTGTTCCAGAGTTTAGGTGCTAAATAGGAAAAGGATCTGCCGCCTTCAGTTGATTTTGATATTCTGGGTATTATCAACTGGCCTGAATTCTGAGATCGCAATAAACGTGAAGGACTATAATGCATTAAGAGCTCACTTAGGTACTGGGGAGCTAAACCATTTAGAGATTTATAAGTAAGTAGCAAGATTTTAAAATCTATAGATGTTTAATAGGGAGCCAATGTAATGTTGACAGAACTGGGCTAATATGGTCATACTTTCTGGTTCTAGTAAGAACTCTAGCTGCCGCATTTTGGACCAACTGTAGTCTGTTTAAAAGCCGAGCAGAACAACCACCCATGAACCAACTGTTCCGCATTTGTCATTGAGAGCATATGTCGTAATTTAGATATATTTTTTTAGATGGAAGAAGGCGGTTTTACAGATACTAGAAACATGACTTTCAAATGAAAGATTGGTATCAAAGAGCACACCCAAGTTCCTAACTGAGGACGAAGGTTTAATGGAGCACCCGTCAAGTGTTAGAGAGTATTCAAGGTTTTTTCGTGAGGAAGTTTTTGGTCCAAAGAAGAACAGTCTGAATTTAATAATAAGAAATTTCTTGTCATCCAGTTTTTAATGTCAGCTATGCATTCTGTTAGTTTTGTGAATTTGTAGGTTTCGTCAGGGCGTGAGGAAATATAGAGCTGAGTATCGTCAGAGTAGCAGTGAAAACTAACACCATGCTTCCTAATTATCTCTCCTAAGGGCAGCATGTACAGAGTGAAAAGCAACGGTCCTAGTACTGAGCCTTGTGGTACTCTATATTGAACTTGTGATCAATACGACATCTCTTTATTAACTACTACAGACTGATAACGGTCAGATAAGTACGATTTGAACCATGCCAAAGCAATTCCACTAATGCCAATATAGTTTTCAAGTCATTTTAAAAGAATGTTGTGATCGATAGTGTCAAAAGCAGCACTGAGATCTAATAACACTAATAGAGAAATACAGCCACGATCGGATGATAAGAGTAGATCGTTTGTAACTCTAATGAGAGCAGTCTCAGTACTATGGTATGGTCTAAATCCTGACTGGAAATCCTCACAGATTCCATTTCTTTCTAAAAAGGAACACAGTTGTGTTGAAACTTTTCTAGTATCTTTGACAGAAAAGGTAGATTCGAGATTGGCCTGTAATTTACTAAATCTCTCGGATCTAGTTGAGGTTTTTTAATAAGAGGTTTAATAATAGCCTGCTTAAAGGTTTTTGGCACGTATCCTAGTGTTAAAGATGAATTAATTATATCAAGAAGTGGACCTACGACCTCTGGAAGCATTTCTTTCAGTAGTTTAGTCGGCATTGGGTCTAACATACATGTCGTTGATTTTGATGATTTGATAAGTTTAGATAATTCTTCCTCTCCTATAGCGGTGAATGATTCTAGTTTTACCTCAGGGACACTACAGTGCACTGTCTGAAGTGAAACTGTAGACGGTTGCATGTTTATAATTTTCTCTCTAATATTATCAATCTTGCAAGTAAAGAAGTTCATAAAGTCATTACTGCTGTGCTCTATGGAAACGTCAGCAGTTGAATCTCTGTTTCTAGTTAATTTAGCCACTGTGTCAAATAAATACCTAGGATTATGTTTGTTTTCTATTAAGAGATTTGAAAAATAAGTAGATCTAGCATTTCTTATAGCCGTTCTGTACTCAATCACTTTTTCTTTCCACGAAAGGCGAAAAACTTCTAGTTTTGTTTTCTTCCAACTACGTTCAGCTTTTCTAACAGCTCGTTTTAGAGCCTGAGTGTGCTCATCATACCACGGCGTTGGATTAGTTTCCTTAATCTTCTTATGACGTAAAGGAGCGACTGCATCTAATGTGCTGGAAAAGAGAGAGCCAATCCAGGAAATAACTGAACTAACAGAGGCCAGAGATCGCTAACTATGGCTATTCAAAACACTTTTCAAGACAATAAATACACGATTGAGACGATGAATGCATGTATTGACTCTGAATTTGCGTCTGAATAGCGCTGGCTCCGTGGGCGTGGCTGCATTAGCGGATAATGAGCTGAATCACTGATTTCTGACATGGCTCTCTTTTCATACAGATTACATAAACACAGAATGTTTGTTTTCGATTTGACTTACACAATTTAAAACCTGACATTTCAACATTTTTTTAGACATAAGTCTAATTTTTTTGTGATTTGTGAAATGTAACTTTGTATTCACTAAGTTACAGTTCATTTTCTGAGAACTATTAGATTGGACTTCGTTCAGAGGGAGACGAGAGATCACGCATCATGTTAGTTTTCTTTATTTTACAAAAAGCACAACATTTTGTTGTTACTCTGAGTGTACACAAATAAAAGAAGACATTCCACAGATTAAAATGGTGTATAGCTCTTAATTGTATGTGCAACATTGACAGAGTAAAAGACATTGACTGGTGCCCTGAACAAGGGAAAAAGGGGGAAGTGGTCATCTGATGTACTCATAACCACACCTTAAGAGACATGTGATCCAAAAATCACAAAGTCAGTGGTGACGTGAGTACCAATCCCTATTTTACTTCGCGTCATTGGATGGACAAAGTAAAATTCACTACATTACGTATATTGATTTTGTAAACGTAAAAAACACTGACTTACCGCGAGTATCCAGATAACAACGATGATTGATGATAATGATGATTATATCATTCGTCTGTGCTAGGCCCAAGAAATCATCTCACCATATTAGCAGCAGATACAGATAAAATAATAAAAATTCCTATCTTTACATCACTAAAATGAAATAAGAAGCCGCTTACAGACGCTCACCTCCACACATGTAATTGTAAGCACAAAGCTGACATCTTCACTTCCAGGTCAAGAAGAAGCTGTCAATCAAAACGAGATCCCACAAGAGATTTGTGCCAGAAAGACGAATGAAAACTCTGGGATCGTAAACGAAAACTTCAGAAGCATAAATGAAAACTCTGGAAATGCTTTTGTAAGTAAAGATCAGTGAAAGAAAGAGGAGAAACTGTTAGCAAAACATGCAGTGTATTAAAAACAAAGTCAAACATTTTGCCTGCGATTTATTTTTTAAGTTTCAAAGACATTTTATTCAGTTTCAATTTATATTTTTATTAGTTTATTTGAAAAGTTACGTTCATTATTTTTGGAACAAATGTAATTCCATAAGATGGATCCTTGTGGGACCCTACAGGCAATGGATGCTGGAGAAGAAAAATAATTACCAATCTTCACTGTAAAAGATCTTTGCTCCAGGTAAGAGGCAAACCATTTAAAAAAGGTTCCCTGGACTCTGACAATCTGTTTTATACGGAAGCCCTGAACCGCATGGTGAAAAAAAAAAAAAAAACTTGGTAGGGAGGAAAAAAAAAATCGAAAAGTTATCTCGTTATTTCAACATAATAAGTCGTTATAACGACATAATATCTCGTTATTTCAACATAATAAGTCGTTATAACGACATAATATCTCGTTATTTCAAGATATTAAGTCGTTATAACGACATAATATCTCGTTATTTCAAGATATTAAGTCGTTATAACGACATAATATCTCGTTATAACGACATAATATCTCGTTATTTCAACATAATAAGTCGTTATAACGACATAATATCTCGTTATTTCAACATAATAAGTCGTTATAACGACATAATATCTCGTTATTTCAAGATATTAAGTCGTTATAACGACATAATATCTCGTTATTTCAACATAATAAGTCGTTATAACGACATAATAAGTCGTTATTTCAACATAATAACTCTTCATTATCTATCAAGTATGATAAAGGACGTGTACGTGATAACGTCCCCAGTGGCGCAACGCTAAAGTATTGGACCGCCAGTCTAGCTTTTAACTGCGATCGCCGCGGTTTCGAATCCGCCTTTTGCCGAGTTCGTTCTTCTCTAGTTTCACATCACATATCAAAAAAGGCATTAATTTTCAATAAAAATTAAAACAATATTATAAAAGTGCAAATAACCTGCCTAACGAGTGTTTAATAACATTTAAAAGTATTTATTGGGCAGGGTTAGCAGCATGTTCGATATTACCCACTAGAGGGCAGAATAAGACAGGGAATCAATTAAAGAGCGCAATAGTTATGTTGAACTACTGTTACAATTTGGTGCTCCAAAATCCCAGAGGTTTATCATGGGAATTTGCGTTCATCCCAATTATAACCTTCATTGAGGTTAAATTTATTAGACCATAGTAAATAAAACAATTTACAGTGCAAATGTCAGGGGTGTCAAACTTACAGCCCGGTGTCCAATCTGATTTGAACTATAATAAAACATAGAGATGCATTAGTCCAGGGGCCAAAAACGTTTTTAAGCGGGTTTTTTTTATTATTATTCTGGGTTTGCAAACAAACTGCTTTTTTAATATTTTCTAAAGATATAAAAATCAAAATAGGTGCTAATATATTGAAATAATAGGACACGGAGTGTCTATTTACAGTAAGTGCAAATAGCGTCCCTTGTTGACAAACACTCTTTACAGTATAGCTCCAATGTCTGGTTGGGCCACTGAAGTTTAAAAAGGGACAGTTGTAATTCGATGTATTCAGTGGCGTAACAATAGCATGTAGGGTTTCAGATTTTGGCTTTTACAGCGATCGCTGTGGGGTCGAATCAGCATTTTGCCGAGCTCACCCAATAATAGAGCTCACTCCTATTTTCTCATCATATACATTTTCAATAAAATGAAAATAATGTTCAAAAAGTGGAAATAAAATGTGAACAAGTGTTTAATAATATTAAAAGTGTTCATTGAGTAGGGTTGGTGGAAAGTGGAGGGGTTTTATTCTCCCAATAATGCAGCATCCATTTAATAATTTTAATAAATATAATCACTCTATATGATATTATTGCATCCTGTACAAAAATACTGAGGTACAAATAGTATCTGCCAATACTAGCCTACAGCATCTAAATACTATTTACACTTCTTGCAAAGAACTGATAGGCTACTTTTACATGGTGTCAATAGAATATATCGCTATTTTCACCTAGTATAAATAGCATATCGTGAAAATGCTGCTATTGTCATTTAGTATAAATAGGATGTCTAATAAATTTAACCTCAATAAAGGTTAGCCTGGGATGAACGCAAATTCCCATGATAAAGCTCTGGGATTTTGGAGCACCAAATTGTAACAGTAGTTCAACATAACTATTGCGCTCTTTAATTGATTCCCTGTCTTATTCTGCCCTCTAGTGGGTAATATCGAACATGCTGCTAACCCTGCCCAATAAATACTTTTAAATGTTATTAAACACTCGTTAGGCAGGTTATTTGCACTTTTATAATATTGTTTTAATTTTTATTGAAAATGAATGCCTTTTTTGATATGTGATGTGAAACTAGAGAAGAACGAACTCGGCAAAAGGCGGATTCGAAACCGCGGCGATCGCAGTTAAAAGCTAGACTGGCGGTCCAATACTTTAGCGTTGCGCCACTGGGGACGTTATCACGTATACGTCCTTTATCATACTTGATAGATAATGAAGAGTTATTATGTTGAAATAACGACTTATTATGTCGTTATAACGACTTATTATGTTGAAATAACGAGATATTATGTCGTTATAACGACTTAATATCTTGAAATAACGAGATATTATGTCGTTATAACGACTTATTATGTTGAAATAACGAGATATTATGTCGTTATAACGACTTATTATGTTGAAATAACGAGATATTATGTCGTTATAACGAGATATTATGTCGTTATAACGACTTAATATCTTGAAATAACAAGATATTATGTCGTTATAACGACTTAATATCTTGAAATAACGAGATATTATGTCGTTATAACGACTTATTATGTTGAAATAACGAGATATTATGTCGTTATAACGACTTAATATCTTGAAATAACGAGATATTATGTCGTTATAACGACTTATTATGTTGAAATAACGAGATATTATGTCGTTATAACGACTTATTATGTTGAAATAACGAGATATTATGTCGTTATAACGACTTATTATGTTGAAATAACGAGATATTATGTCGTTATAACGACTTATTATGTTGAAATAACGAGATAACTTTTCGATTTTTTTTTTTTTCCTCCCTACCAAGTTTTTTTTTTTTTTTCACCATGCGGTTCAGGGCTTCCGTAGTTTTAAACACTGTAACCTGAAGTGCTGAAATGTCTGTGTCTGTATATCTGTAACCTCATTACGTCCTATAGCTCTTGGCGTAATGTTATTAAGTACCTTTATGGATCTTGAGAGAGGAAGTACCATTGCTGGTGATGCAGGCCTCACTGAGCCATCGGATTTCATCAAAAATATCTTAATTTGTGTTCTGAAGATGAACGAAGGCCTTACGGGTGTAGAAGGGCATGAGAGTGAGTAACAAATGACAGAACTTTCATTTTGGGGTAAATTAGCCCTTTAAATGTCCAGCGCCGTTTATAAGAATTCGGGTCTTCTCGGGGTCCATTTGGAAAAAGCACATTTATTTTAAATTACCCGAGACCAGAGGCCACTAATACCAAACCCGACACGTGTCAGAGGCATTCATCAAAATCTCGGGTTGGCTCTTGGGTTTTTAGATCAAAGTTGAGCCATGAAGACCTCTACACAGTACTACATCCACAATCATATTACAATTCTTCTTCTTTTTTTTAAACTACTTAAAAAAAAGTAATTATCCCTTAACAACTTTTTCTAATATCTTAGCCAAGTTAATTTTGATATCAGTCGATAGTTTTTTAATCATGTGGGTCCAGATTGTTTTATTTTATTTTATTTTTTTTTTTTTAGATGGGCTGAACAATAGCTTGATTTCAAAGGATAAAATGCTTGGGCAACTAATATCAACACCATCCTTTAAGGAAATGCGTCACTGAGGCAAGATGCATGGTTTGAATGGAGAATAATATTTTTAATATCAGACTTTTTGATATCAGAAAGTGACACTAGGTCAAACTGACAAAAGCACAGCCCAGTTACACCTATAAAACTCAGGTCTGAAACCAAGGTATTAAAAAAAAAAAAAAAAAAAAAAGAAAAGGAAAAAAAAGCTAGCTCTAATCCCATTATCTTTCCCAACAAAAACACTTCACAAAATATAGCTGCAAGCAGCAATTCGGGGCCAAGCCCCAGAAGGGGCAGTAGCGCAATACGGAGCAGGAAGAGCAAAAACAGCAGAAATTGAATGTACATGCTAAACAGCTCGTTCAGAAGGACAGGTGGAAATGAAATGAAAATTAATAGAAGTTCAGATGAGAATGAACACGGAATGAACTAAAAACACTTGTATCTCATTCAAGAGGAATAAAGATTAGTACAATGCTTATTTGGATAAAAAAGGTATCAAAATGACTCATTACACACAATTGTATAAAGGCACACCACACGGGATTCGAACCCACAACCTCCGGGGCCAATGTCCATTTCTCAACTCATTGCGCCACTGTGCAGGTGAATGTTGGCACACCTGCCGAAGTTCATTAGTTCATGTGAAAATGAACTCAAAATGAAGAATTTTTATAAAACTGCACTGAATGTTATATTTAATAACTACTTTAGATCATTCTGCAGCTCATCATGCTGTAGCGCAATACAGAGCAGGAAGAGGAAAAACAGCAGAAAATGAACAAACATGAAACACCTGGTTCAGAATTACGGGCGAAAATGAACTCAGAACTTATGTACATAAGCTTAGATGAAAATGAACACAGCATGAAACAAAAAGCATTTATTTCTAATCCAAGAGGCAGTAAAGGAATCAAAACACACTATTTCATAAAACCGCTCCACCTGGGATTCGAACCCACTATCTTGGGGTGCAGAGCTCATCAGGTAACTGGCTTTACACATTGAGCTACTTGAGGATGCACATTCAACAATCTGTGGAAGAGAACTTTTAGTGTAAGAAAGAATTTACAAAAAAGCATTACTTAGCATGCTAACCATATTAGCATGCTAAGCTAACTTAATGCTAATGAAGCTCATGGTTAACTTGATAGCTGAAGAGCCACATTAAAGAGAATGACAACTGGTTAGCATGCTAAGCAATTAGCATGCTAAGCTAACTAGCCTAAGACAACAAACGCAAGCAAGGTCACATTCAGAGATGAATATCTTGGGAATGGTAGCGAATATCAAAAATCCGTTCAGTCATTTCTGTGCGGCTCGGTCCAAAGATCACCTGAGCTGATTTTGGACAAAATTGGACAAAAATTGTAGGAGGAGTAGTGAAAAAATGGAATACTGTACTTTTCAAAATGGCCACTACTGTACTGGGTGGAGTCTTAATGTAAGATATTGAATGTGATCAGTATGAAGAGAGGAATCAGTTGTATTGACATTCATTTTTCTGGAACAAAGGGTTCAAAAGTTATAACCTTTACAAAAGTGAATATTTGAACTGGTGGTGGCGCTATAGACTTAGTCCTAGATACTCCAAAGTTGGTCAAATTACTTTTAATTACTATCACTACAAGCATGCCAAATTTGATAATTTTCCTTCTTATGGTTCATTGATTACCATACAGGGGGAAGAAAAATAACTACGAATTTGGACATAAAGGAATTGCATGTGATAGCTTCAGATTAGACCAGTTTTAGGCAGAATGCCTAGAACAGACACAAGTTCTGCATCTTTTCCTGCCACAGTACCTCATGCGGTCTGGGCATGTGTCACACTGAGTTTCGAACCCACGATGCAGAGCATTCGGGATCCGTGGCGTAACACATTGAGCTAATCAGCCATGCAAGTTCATCAGTATGCTAAGCAGAGGTTTCAGTGTGAGAAAGAGTTCACAAAAAAAAAAGCTTCATAGCATGTTAACCATATTAGTATGCAAAGTTATTTAATGCCAACTAAGTTTTGGTTAACCTGTTGACTGAAGACCACATTAGAAAGAATAGCAATAGTTTAGCATGCTAAGCAATTACTGTGCTAAGCTAACTAGTATAAGACAACAAACACAAGCAAGGTCACATTCAGAGATGAATATCTCGGGAATGGTAGCGAATATCAAAAATCCGTTCAGTCATTTCTGTGCGGCTCGGTCCAAAGATCATCTGAGCTGATTTTGGACAAAATTGACCAAAATTTGTGGGAGGAGTAGCGAAAAAACTGTTTTTGATTTAATTCAATATGGCAGACAGGTACATTTAAGGAAAATGACAAATGACACATTGTCGGAATCGGCATAAGCCAGGGAATAAAATGACATAAAGCAGACAAATTTTGGATAATGTTTTCAAAAGTTATAAGCAATTTTGCAAAAAACATTATATCTGTGGAACACTACGTGGCGCTGTGCTGAAACTTCTCATGTACCTTCAGGACACTCTGATGGTCATATGTACCAAATTTTGTGATGATATGTCAAATTGTTTAAAAGTTATTGCAATTTATGACAAAATTCAAAATGGCGGACATGCTTTTCATCCGATGTTGACAAATTCAATATCCCCGGATTCGGCATGGCCCAAGGAATCCATAGACACCAAGATCTTGATTTTCTAATAAAGTGTTCAAAAGTAATTGGCCAAAATAGCCATTTTTCATATCTCATGACCTGTAGGTGGCGCTGTTCCCAAATTCGGCATGGAACCTTAGATCATGGTCTTGATCAAGGGTACCAATTTTTGTTTCGATTGCTCAAAGTTTGGCCGAGATACAGCCTCTATAGCAATTTCGGGTCAACCTCGTTAACTTCGTGACATCATAACTTTTGAACAAAGATGAATAAAACAAATCTGTTCAGTCATTTCTGTGCGGCTCAGACCAAAGATCACCTGATCAAAGTTTCGACAAAATTGGACAAATTTTGAAGGAGGAGAAGCGAAAAAAACAAATACTGTACTTTTCAAAATGGCCGCTACTGTAATGGGTGGAGACTTAATGTAAGAAGTTGAATAGCATCAGCATGAAGAGACGAATCAGATGAACTAAATTTAATTTTTCTATGACAAAGAGTTCAAATGTTAAAACCGTTAGAATGTTGAAATTTTGAACTGGTGGTGGCGCTATAGAGTTGGTTCTAGAGACTCCAAATTTGGTCCAATCACTATTCATGAGCATCTCTACAACTGTGCCAAATTTCATCATTTTCTCATGTTCCGTTGATAGGGCTGCCATAGACTCCCATTCAGGAGGAAGAATAATAATAATAAAAGGGAAAACGTACAATTACAATAGGGGCTACAGCCCCTTCGGGGCTTGGCCCCTAATAAATCAAGTTTTCTGTAAAAGGGTCAAGCTAAGCTTGATATACATATATTATATATATCTTCCAAGGGTTTTTTTTTTCCCTCCTAGGACTTTTTTCCCAGTGCTAGCACGCTGGGTTTTTCTCCTAGGGGGGTTTTTCCACCCCTGGAAGTCAGCCGACATTGGCTTAATGTAGCACCATCTTGTATATGTTACATATTACCACGCTTGTTTGTACAACTTATTTTTAACCACTTCCCTTTTTCTGTGCTTCTAATATGTAAAGCTGCTTTGAAACAATTACCAATTGTAAAAGCGCTATATAAATAAATTTGACTTGACTTGACTTGACTTGTCTGTGATAAGAAAATCTTACACATTGTTCATTTACATATAAGGTTGTATTTATAGGGAAAGTTTATGAGCAGTTGAACTGAATTCCTCATTTACAGTTCCTGAGGTCTGTTGTAGAGTTACAGAAATCCACATCAACACATAATGCCTTTCATTGCTGGAGTTTATTAAAGTTTATTGTTGATTTGTTTCAGTTGTAGATTTAAAAAAGTGACCCAAAACAAAGAAGAAGAAAATAATTGAGATTACACAAAACATCAGCCATATATCCTGTTACAATATATACCATGATTTACTAAGTTACAGAGTTAACAGAAGAAGAGAAACCCAAAACCTTAATTTGATTTTGTTTCTGAGAAACACTATAATGTTTCTTCAAAGGTTTAAGACACACGTTTGATCTTCATGCTGATGGATTTCATACCAACAAAGAAATTGTTCTTCCAGGTGTACCAAACATTTCCAATGCCGTATTGAGTAGCTTCTTCTCCCCATAAATACACACCGTTGGGGTTTGCTTCGTGACAGGCTTTGTACCAAAATGCCCCGAGAAACATTTTTGCACAGTTAACATCCCGGACGTCTTGATCTTTGTCAAAGGTGGTGAACTTCATACCATTGTGGTGGGTCAAAGAGTCACCTGCAGAGAAGAAGAGCATCATTGAGGACATCAGGAGCACATTTACTGAACTGAGTGTGAATTTCTTTTAATGTGAATGAAAGTGTCCTACCTGCTCCTCCATTACTGAATCCTGAAACAAGCAGTTTATACCCGTCAATTTCAGGACCCACAGAGAAGGACGAGTACTGAGCAAAACCTTTCCTTCCAGTGAAGTCCTCCAGATCCACTCTCAGCATGTACTTCCTCTTACTTGTCAGCTGGTACATGTTCTCCAGCCCTGTTCACACACACACACATGAAGAACATGTTCAACCAAACACATGATCATCCACACAAACGGACACTCACTGTGAGATCTTACCCAGCCAGTATTCGCTCTCCACAATCCCAAATCCTCTCTTGTACTGATTCCACGGCCGATAGAAATTCACACTGCCGTCCATTCTCCTCTGAATCACCTGTGATGGGTTTATATAGAAGATATTATTCATAATGTATGTTCTGATGTGTATTTAATGATCTACAGTCACATTCGTACCGTCCATCCTCCGTTGTCTTCATCTTTCCCGCCTGAGATCATGTCACAGTAAACCCAGACAGGAAAGCCACCTGCTGGATTGATGGAGTAAATCCCACTGAGCTTTTGTCCTGCTTTATAAAGGTCAGAACAGTCGACCGGCGTCTTTTCAGTACTGCATCCGTTCATCAGAACAACAGAGAAAAGAACCGCTAGAAACACCATCATCTACACAAGACAGAGAGAGAAAGAGATGAACATCACACTGAAAACCATCTCTAGAAATGTTGTTGATGAACTCACTGCCATCTTCTCAGTCTCTCCTCAGTAGATCACAGCAGAGATCTGTTTAATCTAGACAAAAAAAAAAAATAATTCTTAAAGTTGTATAAATGTCTGAATGTTTTCTGAGGTAAGTGACGAATAAAACAGTAACTCACCGTTTGTGTTGTTGAGTCTGACAGACTTTATATATCTGTCAGATTTTCATGCTCCTCCTCTGTGTCACAGAAGAAATTTACTTAATGAACACCCACATTTTGGATGCAAATAAAAAAGGCATCTGTCATCTTCAATGCAAATTATACATGCAGTGTATTGTATTTTATCTATTCAGTAAATCTCACTGAATCTTGGTGATTTAGTTTAGAGCTACAATTTGTATTTGTTTTGATTAAATCCATCATGTTTATTATTTTGAATGTAAATGTAAATGTGGTCTCTCTCATAATGTGCCTTAGATTTCATGAATTTTCCATGTGTTCTTTGCTGTTTTTGCAGTGCCTTCAGTGCTTGACCCAAAATTCTTCTTCTTCCTTTTCTTTAATGGAAGTCTATGGCAGAACTGTTTGGTCAAAAATTGTGAAAACTGACACATAGAAAGAAAAGAGTCTGAACATTGATCAGAGCACATTTTTCCTCTGATTCCAGCTCTCATTCTAAGTCAGATACATACCATGTTTACAATGTCCAGCAGATAAAATATTCCACCATTTTCAATTTAAATTAAATGTTTTTTTCCCCCTTGTCTTCTACAAATTCTGACCAATCTTCAACAAACTTCTTCCCGCTCCAACAAAATTCTGTCCCACTCCACAAAACTATGTTAACATCTCCCATTCCCACCAGAAACATTCATGTTTTGTCCCACCCCAGCCCACAGGTAAAAGTATACATAGGTTATTTTCAGTACGTCCATGAAATTTCCATGAAATAGTTTCAAGTTAGGCCGACTACCAACAACCTTCATCCCATCATAAACGTTCCTGATAAATAATTTATTACAGCATCTACATTTAGAATTGACTTTAAGATCCTTCTTTTCACATATAAGGCATTGCACAATTTGGCCCCGGATTATATTTCTGATCTTATTAAGCCATACACAGCTGTTAGGTCATTAAAATTTTGTGATCAGTTACTTTTATTTGTCCCTCACTCTCATTGCAAATCAAAAGGCGATTGAGCTTTCTGGAACAGTCTACCTTTGAGTATCAGGGGCTCTCCATCACTGGATGCTTATTTTTACTCTTTAGAGTTCAAGTGATGTTGTGCATGTATTTTTGAATGCTGTTCTATGTTATATATTTATATACAATTTGCTTGATTGATTTTGATACTAGATTTTTATCTCCAATTTTTTCCTCCTCCTTTTCTGTTTTAAATTCTGATCTACTGTAATGCACTTTGGATCAACTACAGTTGTGTTAAATTTGTGCTACATAAATAACTTTTACATCTGTAACTTTTTTTGTAATGAGAATGTACAACATGAATCAATTTTCCAAACCGTGTTTTTGTCTTACCCTGAATCATTCTGGTACACTTATAATAAGAGTTTATATTCAGACTATTTTAGACCGGTCTGGTAGAAACCGCTGCGGAGTAGCACAGTAACTGCATGACTCGTCTTAGACATAAACAGAGAGAAGTAGCTCCGGCTACAATGTTCTTCTGCAAGATGTATGCAGTTCTGTTGCAGCTTTAAAGGTGCTCTAAGCGATCCTGGGTGGAGTAACTTTCTGTTGACGTTCGAAGTGTTATCAAACAAAACAGAGGCTAGCTAGACCCTCCCTCCTCCTCCTCTCCCTCCCCTCCGTGCTTCCTGAAACAGTCATGAACGCACATTTAAAATCATTCTTGTCGGTTATTGGCTGGAGCATGTTTATTATGTTTCGTGGTCCAGGCTGCACCAGTTTGTTTTTATTGCCGTTTTTGGAGCTTGTGGCGACTACAGAGACCGTGTTTTTTTACAGTGTGTTCAGGGGACAGGCAGATAAAAACGCATGACATCACTTAGAGCACCTTTAACAGAAAAGCAAGTATTGGCTACTGCATGTGTGATTTGGCTTGTGAGAAAACCTGCAAAGTGGGCTCCTTTTATAATCACTAAAAAGCTGTCACTCATTTTAGTTAAATATGATCTCACAAAGTTCCATTATGATAAATGATGCTGACTGCACCATGAATCTCTTATAATGTCTGTGCTTTGCTTGTTATAATAAGAGGATTCATGAGTGTGCAGAACTCAGCACTGAAAAAAAGTTTAGATACACACATAAAAACATTATGAATTGTTTTGGGCGGTGAGTGGATTTTAACTTAAACACCTCTGATTGGCCATTCAAGTCAACAGATATGTTTGTGATTGGCAATGCTGCAAAAACATTTTTGTAAATAGAAACATTTGATGCTCTCTAGAGCGACAACACAGATCTTTTTCACCAGTATACAATTAATATGGAGAAAACTGATCCTAGACCAGCCGTCATGGGCAGCTTTTCCCTGTAAAAGCAATCAGAATTTGGTTGAAAGTTGTGAAAATTGGCACATAGATAGAGGAAAATCTGAATATCGACTGAATATTTTCAACAGTAACACATAGAAACTACACTTTTCCTCTGATTCCGGAGCTCATGCAGAGCTGAATTCATTGCACATTTTACAGTCATATTAATGGTTTTACAGAAACAAAAGGATCTGCAAAATATATAACTGCAACAGGTATTTTCCCTAAAAACAAAAAGGATTAATGAGGGCAAAATGCAAATGCTGTTTCCCTCCTTCAGCACATCCTGGACAAATATTGTCTCATCTACCAGACTCAATTAAATAAAAGATAAACCTATTTAACATAGACTGATGTTTGATTTTGATGTTTGTTGCCTTGGAAGATCAGCTGACTGCCATGACCCAGAGTACAACACATTGCTCAGAACTTTTCTCTACTCAAGTTAAAGACATTTTTCTTGAGAGCTATTGCCTATCACATTAATCTGACGTTGCTAACTAAATCGCTATCACAACGCATTAGCATTTCATTAGCTTGTTAGATTGTCATCCGTGCCCACCATCCTTTTTTCTCACATGCCCCTTTTTCTATGAGTCTATCAAACAAACATGGTGAGTCATGCCATCCCTTTGTTGTTACTTGCACTGCCTAACATATGCATAGTATAGCTCTTTCTGTCAGCAGTGAGGGATTCACATGTCATAAATGCAGGGAGATAGTCAGGCTGACATAGAAAATCTCAGAATTAGAGACACGGATCCAAACTTTAATTGAGGATAGTAAGAATGCAAGGGCTTTAGATACTGTTTTGAATGTGACTAGCTTAGTGAACTCTGTACATTTTTCGGTTCTGGCTGTAGAGCCCGTGTAGCAGGGCAATTGATTGACCATGAGACAGCCTAGTCACGAAAAACACCACTGTTCCATTCCAATTAGAACATCAAACAGGTTCTTTCCAGTCAGTGATGCACCCACTGAGAATCCTGTTGAAAGTGCCCTAGTTATTGGCGATTCTATTACACAGAACGCGATAAAAGAGACACCAGCCACCATAGTCACGTTTGCCGGGAGCCAGAGCCACGTCGGCACTAATGATGTTCGACCTTGCCAATTGGAGGGCATTAAAATTAACATTGAAGAGGTGTGTGAACTCGCAAGTACGATGTCAGACACTGTCATTTGCTCTAGCCCTCTAGCTGTTTGTCGAAGTGATGAGATACTTAGCAAACTGTCATCACTCAATGGCTGGCTCTCTAAGGGGGCTTTCACACTGGGCGATTGTTTCCGGGGCCCCCTGCCGCGTTGTTCTGGCTTCACACTGAAATTGATTCTATCGAACCCTGGTGCATTTGCTTTCATCTTATGTCATCACAGACGTGCACGGTGCATGACAGAAAACAGAACACAGGTCAATAAATTGTGTTTTTATTAATGTGGTGTTATGTGTAGCAAAGTAAACGACACTTGTGTTTACTGTATGTGCGCCGCATGTAGATGGTTTTCCGCTGTTTGCAAGCATGCTATTTTGAGGAGACAGCTGATTGCCATTAATTTGCCACTCTAATTGCACTCGCAAAGCGCGAATACACTGCAGGCTCACTCCCGCTCAAATCCAAGTCAACAAGATCCAATCCAATCCATCAACACTATCATCTCTTATATGTGTTTTATTGAAGTAAATACATTACAATCTGTGAAAATGCATGCGCAGGTTACTTTACTTCCTGAACAAGGGTGCACCCGAGTCTGTGTTGCTTTCATATTCATGTGAACTGTGGCACTGTTACAGTACAGAGAGGTCGGAGACAGGAATACACAAACATCGATGTTTATTGATACCAACAGAGGAGTGAAAACAGTGCAGGTGAATGAACAGTGGTAAATGGATGATGAATGGAATGCAGAGAGGTAATACTGTCCTTTGATAATAGCAAGAGATGAAGCTCTTGGATATCGCTGGAGCAACTGGACGAAGGAGACTGGGATCACTCACACACAGAAGGAAATCACATGAGAACTGGAGACGCTGGAGACAGGTAAGTAGATAGCTGGGAGTCCTTGAGGTAAGCATACAGGTAAGTCTTGATGCAAACGAGACCGGACGAAGACTGTGTGTGAGTGTGGGTCCTTTATAGTGCTGGTGATTGCAGTGATGATGAGGTGCAGGTGGCGGTGATCAGTACTCAGGTGATTGAGTGCGCTGTGATTGGTGGATGGTGGAACCTGACGTGTCTGTGACAGGCACAGTTCGAGTGCAACTGAACTCAGACACTCTCTTCAGGTAGTCTCGGGTTTGGTACCCCAGTGCGCACCCGGGTTCACACTACAGCTTTCACATTAGTGAATTTTCATGCGAACCGTGCCCCGTTTCAAACTAAACTGCCAGTGTGAAAGCCCCCTAGTGTTGTTCATTCATTCTTCCCGGGATGGTGCTGCTCTTCTCTCTAGTAATATGGCACATAGTCTTCGAGCTGAAACATGACAAACTGGGGCCCAGGTCAGGAAGCAGACAGACTGGCTAAACCGACCGTCTGCTAGCTGTCTCATGTCACAGAAGTCATGAATCCCAACACATAAAAACTCGTTCACCTAGATATTATCACATAGAGACTTTGTCTGTACCCCAAATTAGTAAATACAAAAATCTTCCAAATCCATTTAAGGGGGAATATATATATATATATATATATATATATATATATATATATATATATATATATATATATATATATATATATATATATATATATATATGTGTGTGTGTGTGTGTGTGTGTTGGTTGCTGAATATTAGATCCCTTTCTTCAAAAACACTTATTGTAAATGATATCATCACAGACAATAAACTACATTTGCTGTGTTTGACAGAAACCTAGCTAAAACCAGACGATTACATTGCTTTAACCCTCTGGAGTCTGACGCTGATTTGGGGCCTGGAGAAGTATTGACATGTCCTGACATTTGTGCTTTTTTCAGTTGTTCATAAACATATTAATGACACAAGTGTCATTACACTGTATTCAGCACAAACTAGGCTACAATAATATGTGAGGAACATGTATGTACATATTTGTTTTTTGAAGGAATAACGTTTATGTGTGGTTATTGAAAAAACAAAAAAATTAAGTTACTGAAATAAGGCCATCAAAATATATTAAATCTGTGTTCACAAGACTTCTGGGTATTGGAGGTTGCAGATTAGAGTTTTTGCTTCAAAATTTTGCAAAAATTATCCTGCCTACTCATTCATATAAAATAATATATTGATTTAGTTTTTTAAGACACTTTTTGTCAAGAAACACAGTATGTGTGGAGCATGGGCGTAGGTTTGGTCTCAGCTTTGGTGGGGACACCCCCCCCCTCCCCCGGAATTTTGTTGTAAGATACCAGTGATTTAATGGTGATTTCCTTTTTTATTTCAGACTGTTGACAATACAGAATATCACAATACAGAAGTGAATCTACTTCATCTCATTATATTGTATCCTGAGTCAGGATTCCTGACCCCGATATACCATCCTGTATACTGTCCCTAAAGAGCTAGTAACATTATAACTGTATAATCTCAAAAATGCACTCTCAAAAAATAAAAATAAAAACCTGAGACTGTGTAATGCTGCACAACCAAACGTTTTATTAACAGAAATGATTATGTACATTAGTATTTACACTAACAAAAAAATACTCTGCCACAAGGAAACAAATCTAAATAAATAAATATAATAGGCTAGCTAGTTATTTTGCCTACTTACTGTCAGGTTTAGGGAAGGAGCGAGGACTCAAATGCAGGGAAGGAAGGGCTTTTTATTAATAATAAAAAATAAAACAAAAACACAACAAAAACTACCCCGTGGGGGAAAACAGACTTAACAAAAAACAAGACATGACTTGACTTGACTTGGCTTGACTAAAACACCAGGGAAAATATGACAAATTACGACAACGAACCAGCACAGGACTGCAAACACAAGGAGAATAAATAGGAGAGCAAACAAGGCAGGTAATGAGGGAGGACAGGTGGGGCAAATCAACCAATAATGAGGTAACAAGGTGGGCGGGGTCAAGACAATAGACGTGAGAGCACATGGCACAAAGAAACACATGACAAGCCATGTGCTCACACCAAAACAAAACATAGACACAAGCACATGGCCAATGAAGACAAAAATCACAAGCCATGTGCTTACACAAGACGAGACATGAACACGTGACTATGAAAACTCATAAGCCACGTGTTCACACAAAACAAGACAACACGGAAGCACGCAGCCCGTGAAACACAGACTGCGTGCTACACAACACAAGACAAAAACACAACATGAAAGCACGCGGCAGGTGGAAATCACCGCGTGCTACACAAAACGTGAGACAAGAGCGCACGGCAAGTGAAGGTACACACAAACCGTGCGCTCACAATAAAAGACAGGACTGGGAGCGCGAGTGTCCGAATCCCGACACGAAACCGAAACCAAACTAGACACGAGTGCCGGGATCCGAACGCCACGCTCCCAACATGAAACAAGGCACGCAGACAAGAGAGCGCACAGCCCCGAGAACCCTCGAGACCGTACGCTCACACAAAAACCCGACAAGAACGGGAGTGTCAGAGCTCTGTCACAAAACCAAGAAATAAACAAGACTGAAGTGACAGAACCCTGACACTACCCCCCCTCTAAAGGGACGCCACCTGGCGTCCCTACGAGGGACACAAGACAAACATGACAACATACACGACACAAGACAAAAATCACCAACAAGACAACATGACAGAACATCAGAACACAAAGACAAAGAGGGGAGGGGGGGAGGGAGGGAGGGGAGCCAAGTCAGCCAGCAAAACAAAACAGGATCAAAATGTCTTTAAAAGAAACAAGGGAGGGACAGGAAGGTTGAGCCAGGGAGGCTCAGGCAGGTCTGGGGTCCCAGCTGAGGGCCAGGGAGGAGCCGGAGGGACAGACCAGGGCGGGACCGGCGGGACAGACCAGGGCGGGACCGGCGGGACAGACCAGGGCGGGACCGGCGGGACAGACCAGGGGGGCTTCAGCTGGTCCGGGGTCCTGGCTAAGGACCAGGGTGGTACTGGAGGGACCATCCAGGCAGGCTCCGGCAGGGCAGACAGCTTGGCAGGCGCTGGCAGGGCAGACAGCTTGGCAGGTGGCGCCGGCAGGGCAAGGCGCTGGGGAGGCGTCGGCAGGGCAAGGCGCTTGAGTGGCACAAGAATGGCCTCTGGGGTTGGAGCGGGCTCACGGGTTGGACCGGGCTCTGGAGCGGACTCACGGGCTGGAGCGGGCTCTGGAGTGGCCTCCGGGCCATGAGGGACGGAGGAAGCCTTCCTCCTCCTCTTCCTCCTCCTCTTCCTCCTCTTGTGAGGGTGAGGCAGTGGCACTGTGCCTCCCTCCTCTGTGGGTGCTGCAGCTTTTTTGGTCGGCTCTGGGGTGGCCTCCGGGCCTGAAGCGGGCTCTGGGGTGGCCTCCGGGCCTACAGCGGGCTCTGGGATCACCAGACTTTCCGAGTCGGAGGAAGCCTTCCTTCTCCTCCTCCGATTATGTCGGTGAGGCACTGGTGTGGAGATAGCTGCCTCTGAGGAAATAGCAGCATTAACGACCGCCTCTGGGGAGACTGCAGCATTCTTTCCCGGGCAAACAAGAAACTCCACAAAAGCCTCAAAGGTCAGGTGGTCCAGCCCTCTCATCCTCCACCAGTTGAAGGGCTCGTCAAGGGCATAATTAAATAGGTCCTTGAGAGCCGCGTCATTAAATCCCAGTCCCTCTGCAACACTGTGGAATTCCTGTGCAAACCTCCTCAAGTCATTCCCCCGTTGACGGAGGGAGCTCAAAGCTTTGAACTGGAAAATGTTGTCATAGAGCGGGCTGGAGAGGGTGGAAGCTGGTGGATGACACAAGCCCTTCCTCCGCTGAGTCCTCATAATGGCTGGTTCGTTCTGTCAGGTTTAGGGAAGGAGCGAGGACTCAAATGCAGGGATGGAAGGGCTTTTTATTAATAATAAAAAATAAAACAAAAACACAACAAAAACTACCCCGTGGGGGAAAACAGACTTAACAAAAAACAAGACATGACTTGACTTGACTTGGCTTGACTAAAACACCAGGGAAAATATGACAAATTACGACAACGAACCAGCACAGGACTGCAAACACAAGGAGAATAAATAGGAGAGCAAACAAGGCAGGTAATGAGGGAGGACAGGTGGGGCAAATCAACCAATAATGAGGTAACAAGGTGGGCGGGGTCAAGACAATAGACGTGAGAGCACATGGCACAAAGAAACACATGACAAGCCATGTGCTCACACCAAAACAAAACAAAGACACAAGCACATGGCCAATGAAGACAAAAATCACAAGCCATGTGCTTACACAAGACGAGACATGAACACGTGACTATGAAAACTCATAAGCCACGTGTTCACACAAAACAAGACAACATGGAAGCACGCAGCCCGTGAAACACAGACTGCGTGCTACACAACACAAGACAAAAACACAACATGAAAGCACGCGGCAGGTGGAAATTACCGCGTGCTACACAAAACGTGAGACAAGAGCGCACGGCAAGTGAAGGTACACACAAACCGTGCACTCACAATAAAAGACAGGACTGGGAGCGCGAGTGTCCGAATCCCGACACGAAACCGAAACCAAACTAGACACGAGTGCCGGGATCCGAACGCCACGCTCCCAACATGAAACAAGGCACGCAGACAAGAGAGCGCACAGCCCCGAGAACCCTCGAGACCGTACGCTCACACAAAAACCCGACAAGAACGGGAGTGTCAGAGCTCTGTCACAAAACCAAGAAATAAACAAGACTGAAGTGACAGAACCCTGACACTTACACTCTGACTCTGCTTTATGAAAAAGCTTCTTATGTCCCCTTTCTTCTTCTTCGGTGGCATCTACAAAGTACAAAAAGGGGCAAAAAAACGGAATATTAAAATGTTTTTACTCTGGCTTTTGTATGTGGCAGAGAGACAGGTACTAGGTACTAGTCCCTATCAATATTTTGAGATGACAAATTTGTCCCCACCAATATTTAGCAAGCTTCTTTGAACTGCTATTTGGATCGATTCTAATGGCCAGGACGACAGTACAAGAAACGCCGTAATTTGATTGGCGGCGGGGTATCTGACAGGCTACACGCGCGGGCCGGGACTACTTTTGTGCTTCCACTAGCAGCGAGCGGGTGGTGTTTGTGTGCGCGTTCGCATGTTGACGACGCCCACGGTAAGTTACCAGAGGGCTGTTTCATAAAAGATGCTAAGAAAATCGAAGATTAAACTCCAAAACCTGACTTGAATTAACCTAACAAATGAGTTTGGGCTAAAACGGTTTCATAATAGGTAATTGAAGTTCACGCAGTCCCGCTAATTCGATCCAGGTTTACCTAGTCAAGATAATTTCGCGTGCACGCTTTTTTTAAGCAGCACTAGAGGTCGATCATGGATCAAATCGATCCACCATAGGAAACAGCATACATTTTGTGCTATTTTATGCGTTTGAGAGATGGTGTTTTCCTCAGTGCATAACTTACTTTTCACAAGTTTATTCTCCATCTGTTAATGTTAGAAAGTCATGCAAATATTTCCATTTTGCGGCTAAACTAAACAGTGAACGAGCGCTGCTGCGCGTATGCGCACTAAACAGACGGAAGGCAATAGAAGCGGAATAATTCTAAAATATACATTTCTCTAAAATACTTGATGTTGGACATTAAATGTAACTTATTTACAATTTTAATCCTACAAGTAAGTACAAGTACAAGAGTTTAGATTCATCTTACCAATTCAAATTTAGTCTGTGCATATTTATTTTAATTTTTAATTTTGTGATTTTAATTTCTGCTCTTCTAATAACCACAAATAGTACTACAGCTGCCAAACAAAACCAGAGAGAAATGTATTCATATATTTTAAAACAATTAAATATTGGACGCAAAACATTTAGCCAGAAAGAAGGGAAAACCTGCGGTTTTACACACACACACACACACACACATATAATTCAGGTTGATTAGGACACTTTTCCCCAGTCATTTCAAAAGCAAAAAGTGTCACAATCAACCTGAATTCACTATATATATGAGACCAGAGTATAGATTAAATATGGGCCTTGGAAACGGCTAGCAGACTTTATTGTGCTTTGACTACAGTGAGTAGTTCCAGTTTGGACAACAACCATGCATGTAATTTCTGCAGACTGCATCTTACTCGTTACTCTTTTCATAGTTTTTGCTGGCTCTGAGACACTCACTTGGTATTTCTCCTGCTCTTTGTCTAGCAAAAAAATCACTCATCACTAAATAAAAGCTAACAAATGAAGGCCTGATTGTTTCAGGGGCCTTGTTACAGGTCTATTGATTTTGAATTTCTGTGTTACTTTTGCTATATTTTCACACTTAAATCAATGATTTGGTAATCCTCTTGTACTCTTCTGTGCTAAAAAATAAGACTCCTGACAGGTCTCTCCCAGGTGCTTCCATTGTTGTCAGTATTAAGTCAGAGAATGATTCAGTGGGCTATATAACACTTCATTTTAAAGAAATTACTTCTCTTTAAATGTTTTGGTTCATCATACTTACCTTTTACTAAAAAAAACAACAACAAAAAAACACTTACACCAATATTTGTTTTTTTATTTAGCACTATTTAGTAAATGTGAGTGTATATATATATATATATATATATATATATATATATATATCTAGCCCTCAAGGTTACTATTATCGACACAAACCGTGTCGGAAAGGCAAAGGTGTTGCTGTAATTTATAGTAATATCTTCAGTATTACTCAAAAGTCTTTCAAATATAATTCCTTCAAAGTAATGATACTCTATGTAACATTGTATAAGTTGAGACAGGTGTCAGGACCCACTCATTGTCGTAATCACACATTAGATCTAATATTCTCACATGAAATCGATATTAATGCTGTTGAAATTCTGCAGCAGAGTGACAACATCTCAGATCATTATCTAGTCTCGTGTATACTACATTTAGTCAAAGTGGCTAAACTGCCTCCCTGCCATAAATATGGTTGAACCATCACTTCTACCACTAAAGATTGCTTTATAAATAATCTTCCTGATCAGTTTCATCGCCTTAGCATACCAGACAGAGTAGAAGACTTTGATGTTGCAACAGAAACTATTGACTCACTCTTTTCCAGCACATTAGATGTAGTTGCTCCTTTGCGCTTAAAGAAGATTGAGGAAACTAATCCAACGCCATGGTACAACAAGCACACTCTGGTTCATAAGAGAGCTGCCCGAAAAATGGAGCGCAGCTGGAAGAAAACAAAACTAGAGATTATTTGCATTTCATGGAGAGAGAGAATGATTGAGTACAGAAAGGCCTTAACAAATTGTTAGATCTACCTATTTTTTTCAAATCTCTTAGAAGAAAACAATCACAACTCTAGGTATTTATTTGATACAGTGGCTAAATTAACAAGAAATAAAGCTTCAGCTTGAAGCTTGATGTTTCCAAAGAGCACAGCAGTAATGACTTTATGAACTTTACTTGCAATATTGACAATATTAAAGAGAAAATTATAATGCAACCGTCTACTACAGTATTGTGTCAGACAGTGCACTGTAGTGTCCCTGAGGAAAAAATCCATTAATTCGTTGCTATAGGAGAGGAAGAATTCCCTAAACTTATTAAATCATCAAAATCAACATGTATGTTAGACCCTATGCCGACTAAGCTGTTGAAAGTGATGTTTCCAGAGGTCATTGATCCTCTTCTTAATATCATTAATTCATCTTTATCACTAAGATACGTACTGAAAACTTTTAAGCTGGCTATTATTAAACCTCTTATTAAAAACATAACATAAAAAATTGGATGACCCAGTAAAAACAGAGATTCTAATTTCTGGACCAAAAACTTCTTCACATAATAACCTAGAATACTGTCTAACACTTGATGGCTGCTCTGTTAAGTCTTCATCATCAGTTAGGAACCTGGGTGTGCTCTTTGATACCAATCTTTCATTTGAAGGCCATGTTACTAGCATCTGTAAAACCGCATTCTTCCATCTGAAAAATATATCTAAACTACGACATATGCTCTCAATGAAAAGTGCAGAACAGTTAGTTGCGTTCATGACCTCAAGGCTAGATTACTGGGTGGTTGTTCCGCTCGCCTGATAAATAAACTACAACTCGTACAAAATGCAGCAGCTAGAGTTCTTACTAGAACTAGGAAGTATGACCATATTAGCCCAGTTCTGTCGTCACTGCATTAGCTTCCTGTTAAACATCGTAAAGATTTTAAAATCTTGCTAATTACTTACAAAGCACTAAATGGTTTAGCTCTCCAGTACCTGAGCGAGCTCTTAAAGCATTATAGTCCTTCACGTCTATTGCGATCTCAGAAATCAGGCCAGCTGATAATACCTAGAATATCAAAATCAACTGAAGGCGGCAGATCCTTTTCCTTTTTAGAACCTAAACTTTGGAACAGTCTTCCTATCACTGTTCAGGAAGCAGACACACTCTGTCATTTTAAATCTAGACTAAAAACACATCTATTTAAACTTGCATACACATAACACATTATCTACTTTTATAATTCAAATCATGTAAATTGTTAGGCTGCATAGATTAGGTCAGCCGGAACCGAAAACACTTCCCATAACCCCTGATGTTCTCGCTACATCATAAGAAGAATGGCATCTACGCTAATATTAGTCTCTTTCTGTTTATCCCGAGGTTTGGCGCAGTCTGACAGATCCAGGCCGCATCCAGATGAGATAAAGGACCTGCGCCTAGACATGATGATAACGCAGTCCTGACTTTCAACCAATCTATCCCTGCGAAGGCCCATTTCCCTTTCCTTTCCCTGTGTATAGATAAAACGTTATCAAAATTATTCCAGTTCGCATAGATCCGCGGACACAACTAATTTTTCTGTATTATGCAGAACAGTAAAGTAATTTGGCAAATATCACTTTTTAAAAAAGACCAAGCTTCTACACACTCAAACACCTAAACCAACACGTAAATGAATGGCAAGAATGCATTAAAGGTATTTGGTTTTCAGTAGGAAAGGTGTCATTTAAGTGGCCCCAAAAGTAATAATTAACCATTTTTAAAACATAAGTGATTCAATCAAAAATTTTAGCTTGAGAAGAATTTTCCTATTGTCACTGTGAAGTTGCTTTGAAACATTATGTATTGTGAAAAGCACTATATAAATGAAGATGACTTGACATGACTTGACTTAAGGTGTCGCATATGCAGAAGCTTGCGGTTTCATTTCTACATTTTTCTTTTGGTAGTCAGTTTAGGGGTTTGGGCATTAGTTAATGGGCTTTTGTTTGATTATTTCCTTTGTTTACTGACACCCTTGTGTTTTTTTTTACTTTATTTGCTCCTCATGTTTCTCTTGTATTGTCCCTTTTCCCCTGTGTTAATAAACATTGGGTTTTTCTACAGTCTTGTTGTCTGATCTGTTCTCCCTCACACCGCAACAGCTGCATCTCACTTAAATGTTGCAGATTTAGAGTGTTTCTGTCTGAGTTTTGTAGGTCATCAGTGTGCTGGAGAGTAGATCCTGTGCTTCAGTCAATGATGAGCTGAGAAACACTGATGTTATGCTGCATGTTGCTTTATTTAAAGCAGTAACTGTGTAGTTACTGATGCAGTGATAAGCTGTTTGCCAAGTACTTTAAAGGGGACCTATTATGCAAAATTAACTTTTGCATGGTGTTTGGGCATTAATGTGTGTTAGCAGTGTGTGTACACAACCACCCTGTGGTATGCGGTGTTCGCATGCATCTGCGCATCTTTGTGTGTGTGTGTGTGTGTGTGTGTGTTCTGGTAATCATCACGTTGTGGGGACAAGAAGCTGTTTACACAGTCACGTCATGGGGACCTCTTGCGTTGTGGGGACCAAAAATCACGTCCCCATAAGGGAAACCCATATAAATGAATAGAGGAGCTATTCTGAAGGTGCTGGGCGGAGTTTCAGCATTGGCCCATAAGTCACGCTTTTGAGGTTGTGTGTGTGTATGTAGGGGGAGCTCAGTTGCGCCCCCAAACATTTCTGACTGGTAATGCACTCACGTCTTCACACACACATTTTCCAATTATGGTTGGGCTCCGCCCACTTCCTGGTCCTCGTTAGGAAGGGTTTCAGCATGGAAATGCGTATTAAATTTACACTTGACTTCACACAAACTCTAATAAACAACAACAACAACAACAAGACTTCACACAAAGAAGATTATATGTAGAAAATGCCAAGGATATAAACTTACGAAGAGGAAAAAGGTGAAACACAAGGTAAGCACATGTATTAAACTAGTTAAATTGGGCTAATTAGCTTAGGTAGCAGGCTAGCTAGTTAACTTAGTGCTAATTAACTGTTGAGGCTAAGTGTGGCTAACGTTATGTGTTTGTACGATATTAGCGATCACATAATCATACAATTTAATGTTAAGGACTTAATTTTAACTGAAATGTCATTTTTAGCGTGACTGATTGCTAATGAAGCGATTTGGTTAATATTAAATTTGTTTCTGTCTAGTTCGCGTTAGTGCCTGAGGGGTGGATTATTTTATGTTTTATATAAAAGAAATGTTATATTTTTGTCAGGGAACATGTTGAAATCGAATTTCGTGGGGGAGAGTGTATAGTGTTTCACTCTTAATTTTAATATGAAGAATTACATTATCAGTATTTGTCCATTTAAGTTTGTAGAAAACGTATACAAGCCACAGATCATTACCAAAGTGCTTCACAGAGAAATTAAGTACAATTAAGCAAAAACTAAAATGGTAAGTAGCTTTAAACGAATAAATGATTAAACTTATTTTATTTATATGACAGTAGTTTAAATAAACGGGGTTTTTTTATGGTGAGATCGTCCAAAAGAATAGGTTAAGTTCCAAATCGTTTTTAAATAACTGCTCAAGGCTACCTTGCAATATATAGGAACAGATTTTTGATTTTGTGAGAGATTAGAGTTTAAGTGAAAATAGTGAGTTGATGCCCTTAAGGCTAGCATTGTGCCAGACATTTAATTATCCTTGTTCCAATTTCTTGTCTTGCATTGATACATTGTTATATTGTAATGTAGTGTTACATGAACGTAATAAGTACAGTCTTACATTACAATAACATTCTTCTCTGCTTTTTGAACATACTAGTTTAATTTTGCATGTCTCCCCATTTTCACAGTAATTGTTCACACTTTTTTTTTTTTCAAGTTTGAAATGCCACCACGAATCAGCCCCCTTAAGGATGCCATGCATCATGTTGTTTCGAAGACTGACAAGACATTCAAATTAGACGTGAAGTATATAAATGCAGAGAAAGGTAAGGTGGTGTATGGTGTGATTTATCAGTCAATAATTGCTATCATATGAATGTCCTAACCTTAATCTTATGAGCATGTAATGCAAAATATCTGGGTACATTAATTTGGCTCCTGGTTGCAGCTTATTTAAAATCAGCTAACTATTGATGTATTTTTTTGTGTGTGTAATTGGCATCCTTTATCTGCAAGATGTTTTTTGTTGTTGTTGTTGTGAAAATGTTTTTTCTGTGTTTTGCAGGACGTGGTGTATTTGCAAAGAGTTCCTTTTGCAAAGGTGATTTTGTTGTTGAGTACAGGGGAGATATGATAAATGATGCAGAACTGCAGAGGAGAAGAAAACGTTACCATGCATCCTGTGCTGCGTTTATGTTTGATTTCAAGTGGCGAGGGAAAACATGGTGGTAAGATGTCAAGATGCACAAAAGCTATATACCTTATGCTATACTATAGTAAAAAAGACAGTGATTTGTGGTGGTATATTGTAATATTTGTATTTATCCTTTTCTTATGTTTTCATATTTTTAAGTATTGATGCCTCAAGAGAAGATGGATCTTTCGGGCGGATAGTTAATGATGACCACAAACATCCAAATTGTAAGATGAAGAAAATTGATGTGAATGGAAAGCCACACCTTTGTCTGTTTGCCCTTAATGACATTAAAGAAGGAGAAGAAATTACCTATGATTATGGAGGAGAAGACTACCCATGGAGAACACAAGTACGTTGCAAGGCACACTGTGTACAGAATAGCTCATTGTTGCAAAATGTCAAGCAAGTTGGTGGTTGCTTAATATATTTCTAACAGATTTAAATATTAATCTAATCTAATTTATCCGTATTACTATTTAAATAAAAATTGTAATAGTCATACACAAATAAATGATATCCAAATCTCAGAAAGCTTCAATGCGATTTAAGTAACTTTTTTGCCCCTAAACTTTCTCAAAGTTATGTGTGGCATACAATGGCCATATTGCAACTAATGGGTAAAATGCAATCACAAACAATGATCCATGTTCTAATATCTTGTCATTATGAATGTTGTCTCTTACAGATGAGCAGCATTGCTGTTGATACCAGTACAGGTGATTCTGATCCATCTCTCCGGTCAGAGACTCGGGTGGACGATGAATCTGCTCATATCAGCTCTCCTCAACTGGTGCGTTCATGTTCATCACTAAAGATTCAACTCTGCTGTCTCTCTTTGCCCTATTTAGTGTGTTTAAAGCATATTTTGATGCGTATCAGGCGTAAATTACTACACCAAACAGTTTAATGATATGCGTGCTGTAGCTTAGTGGTAGTGGAGAATTTAGGGCCAGTTTTACTCTCCCCAGGTATTTTTTTCTGGTTTAATATTGACTTTAAAATGGACACTCACGACGTCCCCACAACACACTTTCAGTCGTGTTTGACTTCAAACTTGTGTGTTGAATTGGATGAAACTGGTCCCCATAAGGAATGATAATGTTGTGTGTGAAAGGTCCTCATGAAGCCTGTTTTATTCCAGATGTGTGTGTGAGAGCACAGACAGAGGTTGACTGGACAGTAGCAAATGTTTTAGGATAAAGTTGATTTCTCTCTCTCTGAAGTCATGTGGTGTCGTCTTCAGATCTCTCTCTTGTGTTTCCATGTTCTAATATCTTGTCATTATGAATGTTGTCTCTTACAGATGAGCAGCATTGCTGTTGATACCAGTACAGGTGATTCTGATCCATCTCTCCGGTCAGAGACTCGGGTGGACGATGAATCTGCTCATATCAGCTCTCCTCAACTGGTGCGTTCATGTTCATCACTAAAGATTCAACTCTGCTGTCTCTCTTTGCCCTATTTAGTGTGTTTAAAGCATATTTTGATGCGTATCAGGCGTAAATTACTACACCAAACAGTTTAATGATATGCGTGCTGTAGCTTAGTGGTAGTGGAGAATTTAGGGCCAGTTTTACTCTCCCCAGGTATTTTTTTCTGGTTTAATATTGACTTTAAAATGGACACTCACGACGTCCCCACAACACACTTTCAGTCGTGTTTGACTTCAAACTTGTGTGTTGAATTGGATGAAACTGGTCCCCATAAGGAATGATAATGTTGTGTGTGAAAGGTCCTCATGAAGCCTGTTTTATTCCAGATGTGTGTGTGAGAGCACAGACAGAGGTTGACTGGACAGTAGCAAATGTTTTAGGATAAAGTTGATTTCTCTCTCTCTGAAGTCATGTGGTGTCGTCTTCAGATCTCTCTCTTGTGTTTCCATGTTCTAATATCTTGTCATTATGAATGTTGTCTCTTACAGATGAGCAGCATTGCTGTTGATACCAGTACAGGTGATTCTGATCCATCTCTCCGGTCAGAGACTCGGGTGGACGATGAATCTGCTCATATCAGCTCTCCTCAACTGGTGCGTTCATGTTCATCACTAAAGATTCAACTCTGCTGTCTCTCTTTGCCCTATTTAGTGTGTTTAAAGCATATTTTGATGCGTATCAGGCGTAAATTACGAAGTAATTGCGCAAAACTGTCCCATGTCTTAAATGCCAAAGTGCAGTGCCCTTAAAGCACACTAAACCCACGCTTCTGAGCCGTATTCGAGGCTAAACGTATCTCATCATGCATTATGGTCAGGAACTCTCATGCCCCGAAATCGTGAGATGTCGAGGAAAACATTCCAGTAAGTTAATCAGATATTGCGTATAATTTGGTAGTAAAACACAGTGTTGCACTTTTATCGGTGCAAATATGGGTAGGGTATGTGTATTTTGAACATTGTCAACTGCTTTTTGTCAGTTAATTTAGAAGCTCCACAATTTTAAAATTGTCTTCTGTTAGTTAGCGTAGCTAACATAGGGTGACCATATTTTGATTACCGAAAACCAGGACACTCGGCCGGCAATATTTAAGTGATACCTCGAAGTTTACTCAAAGATGCCTTATAATTTCAATACATTTAAAATATGCCTCCTCTGTATGGATAGAAAACTGTTATATTACAAAATACTATCTATAACCAAATACACAAATTCAGATTCTCAGAGGTTACTCAACATGTTCTATTATGACAAGTTAATGTCTCTTCTGTATTAGAAAAATAAATAAATAATAAATAACTAAAAAATACCTCTGCTATATTAGCAATCCAAATTTAACTAAAATAGCTCTCACAAACTTACAAAAACTAACAAAAAAATCTGTATCTTTAGTTTTCTTCATCCTCGTTTTCCTCTTCATCCTGTTTTTCTTCCTCATCCTTCTTGTTTGCCCATCTATATTTTGCTGTAGAGCTGATCTTTCCAAGCAGTTTTTTGTTGCTTATCAAATAAGCATGAAAGTTATAAAGAAATTTATATAGGCCTATCAGCTGTTACATCGCAAGGTACAAAGGAAGAGCACAACGAGCTGAACTCATTGTAGACGACAGCTGAAGGTTGCTCTGCTGTTACACAAAGTATCTGTTATTCAGTTACAAACAACTGCACAAATCATGCATACAACTAATGAAAACATATAAACTGTTACCTAGAAGAAAACAACTCTAGTTTAGGCATAAGTCAGCCGCGACTCTGAGAATATAGTTTCCTTTATGGAATAATCCTGTCTTGAGATACAATGTGAACTAATATTCTCAGATGCACGTGCATTTGCGCATGTCTGCGAAACTCATTAATATTAATGTACGCTCCGCCTTCGGAAGCCGAAAATCTCGTAACACCGTTCAATTTAATGGCCCAATGAAAAATGATGAAAACCAGGACATTTTCATCACTTTATAAAAAAATAACCAGGACAGCCAGGACAGTGAAAACAGGACGTTTGGTCACCCTAAGCTAACATAGCACCTGAACAGACATCTAGAAGTTTATTTTAAAATGCAAAGTATTGAAACAAAAAAAAAAGCTCTGTAAATTTGCATTTTTTGCAACGCTATGAGTGTGACCCATTGGTAATCAAAAGTTATACACACACTTAAGAAATACTTCAAATACTACAGGTCCTTCTCAAAAAATTAGCATATTGTTATAAAGTTCATTATTTTCCATAATGTAATGATAAAAATTAAACTTTCATATATTTTAGATTCATTGCACACCAACTGAAATATTTCAGATCTTTTATTGTTTTAATACTGATGATTTTGGCATACAGCTCAAAAAATTAGCATATTTCATCCAACCAATAAAAGAAAAGTGTTTTTAATACAAAAAAAGTCAACCTTCAAATAATTATGTTCAGTTATGCACTCAATACTTGGTCGGGAATCCTTTTGCAGAAATGACTGCTTCAATGCGGCGTGGCATGGGAGGCAATCAGCCTGTGGCACTGCTGAGGTGTTATGGAGGCCCAGGATGCTTCGATAGCGGCCTTAAGCTCATCCAGAGTGTTGGGTCTTGCGTCTCTCAACTTTCTCTTCACAATATCCCACAGATTCTCTATGGGGTTCAGGTCAGGAGAGTTGGCAGGCCAATTGAGCACAGTAATACCATGGTCAGTAAACCATTTACCAGTGGTTTTGGCACTGTGAGCAGGTGCCAGGTCATGCTGAAGAATGAAATCTTCATCTCCATAAAGCTTTTCAGCAGATGGAAGCATGGAGTGCTCCAAAATCTCCTGATAGCTAGCTGCATTGACCCTGCCCTTGATAAAACACAGTGGACCAACACCAGCAGCTGACATGGCACCCCAGACCATCACTGACTGTGGGTACTTGACACTGGACTTCAGGCATTTTGGCATTTCCTTCTCCCCAGTCTTCCTCCAGACTCTGGCACCTTGATTTCCGAATGACATGCAAAATTTGAGCAACCACTGAGCAACAGTCCAGTGCTGCTTCTCTGTAGCCCAGGTCAGGCGCTTCTGCCGCTGTTTCTGGTTCAAAAGTGGCTTGACCTGGGGAATGCGGCACCTGTAGCCCATTTCCTGCACACGCCTGTGCACGGTGGCTCTGGATGTTTCTACTCCAGACTCAGTCCACTGCTTCCGCAGGTCCCCCAAGGTCTGGAATCGGTCCTTCTCCACAATCTTCCTCAGGGTCCGGTCACCTCTTCTCGTTGTGCAGCGTTTTTTGCCACACTTTTTCCTTCCCACAGACTTCCCACTGAGGTGCCTTGATACAGCACTCTGGGAACAGCCTATTCGTTCAGAAATTTCTTTCTGTGTCTTACCCTCTCGCTTGAGGGTGTCAATGATGGCCTTCAGGTCGGCAGTCTTACCCATGATTGCGGTTTTGAGTAATGAACCAGGCTGGGAGTTTTTAAAAGCCTCAGGAATCTTTTGCAGGTGTTTAGAGTTAATTAGTTGATTCAGATGATTAGGTTAATAGCTCTTTTAGAGAACCTTTTCATGATATGCTAATTTTTTGAGATGGGAATTTTGGGTTTTCATGAGCTGTATGCCAAAATCATCAATATTAAAACAATAAAAGACCTGAAATATTTCAGTTGGTGTGCAATGAATCTAAAATATATGAAAGTTTAATTTTTATCATTACATTATGGAAAATAATGAACTTTATCACAATATGCAAATTTTTTGAGAAGGACCTGTATAATAATTAATGTTGATTTATACTTTTTGTTTACAGATTGTGACACAGCTTCAAAATGAAGTTTTTGTACCCAGACTGAGACGGACTAAAAGTATCATAGTAAGTCGCAACGAGACTCAATGGCTATGCTTACATGCACACCTTTTGTTTCAATGGGAATTAATTAATTCTGTTTGATGAATCCGATGGTAGCTTACATGAAAACTAAATAAAGTGATCGGGCTGATGTGCCTGCGAAGCGCAGACGCAATGTACGTGCACAATCGTAAAATAATTATTTCAGGATCGTCAAGGGCCCCTCACATGCCTAATAAGCGAAAGTAAAATGTGCAAAGCGTGTGCAAAATGTAAAAAGTGTTTTCAATGCGATCAAGTGTTTAGATGTCCTCTCGATCAGATTGGAAAAGGAATCCAATCCGATAGAAATTTTATTTGGATCGATTTAAGGTGTTTACATAAAGGCTTTTTAGTCCGATTGAGCCGTTAATTAATAATGGAATTACTAATGGATTTTGGTTGCATGCAAACGTAACAAATTATTTCGTGTTGATCAGGGATTTTGCTTAGAGCTGCCATCAACGTTTATTCTCTATCAATTACTAAGTGAATTGTGTAACATAATGTAATAAAATATATTCTTATGTGAAATCATTGTGATTATAAAATATTAGAGAATCATCAAAAATGGAATATTTGAACAGTTCATTGATTATCACAATAGTTGCCAGTTTATGTCTGTTAATTTACTGATCAATTAATTGCGGCAGTTCTACCCATTTCTAATTTGTTTTTTTTATATAGATGAAAGACACGGATCTTCAAGATTCTGGTGAGCTCTTTGATTCTACACCAGAGAGTTCAGATAATTACGTTCCAAATACCACTTCCGAAAGTGACAGTGATGTTAGCCTTACACTAAACCCAACAAAACGTCAGCTTCTTGATGAACTGAATGTTGATGAATCTGGCTCAGTGAGTTCCCCTGACTGTGACACAACAACCACAGACAAAATGAACAGCCTCACGTCTGAAGCATCTGGAACAGGAGAAGAACCCAGTTCAAGTCAGAACACAATAAATGCCGTAGTTGTTTGTGAATACCAAAAAAGAGATGGCAGTAGAGTGTACAACAAGAGACATTACTGCTTGTATTGCTCTAAACCTTATGCTAAGATGGCAAGGCATCTAGAAAGTTCACATGTAAATAAATCTGATGTGGCTAGAGCTCTAAGCTTTCCAAAGGGTTCAAAGGAGAGAAAACAACAGCTGGATTATATTCGCAACAGAGGAAACTATGCCCACAATGCTGCTGTTATGGAATCAGGAGAGGGGGAACTAGTGCCATTTAAACGGCCACCTAAAAAAGTGCAGGGAGAAGATTTCATGCATTGTGCATACTGTCAAGGACTTTTTACAAGAAAGGTCCTGTGGCGACACATGCGTTCTTGTAGACTTAAACCTCAGGCAGTCCTCCCCAAACCAGGAAAAAACCGTGTTCAGTCCATGTGTACGTACACTGGGCCTGTGCCTTCAAACATGTCCAAACAACTGTGGGGAGTAATCAGTGCTATGAATCCTGACCCAATCACAGATATAATAAAAAATGACACAGTAATTACTGATATTGGGCAGCACTTGTTAAACAAAGGTGGGCTATCAGCCAAGAATAAACAGCATGTGCGAGAGAAGATGCGAGAATTGGGAAGGTTGATTCACAATGCGAGGAGAGTCACCTCCTTAAAAAGAATGGAAGATTGTGTAAATCCAAAGAAGTACATGGAGACTGTCAAAGCTGTCAAGTATACGTGTGGGTATGACAGTGAAACCGACAAATTCAAGATTCCATCGCTTGCAAACAAGCTTGGTAATTCCCTGGTTAAAGTAAGCAAACTCTTAAAAGCCCAGGGCTTAATCTCAAATGACAAACAGCTTGTGAATAATGCCAGTGAGTTTCTTGAAGTCCATGAGAACAAGTGGAACGAGATGATCTCGGCTACAGCATTGAGGAACATCAGTGAAGCAAAGTGGAATCTACCCACTGTCATGCCCTTTACTGAAGATGTTCAAAAAATGCATGCATATCTCAGTGAAGTGCAAGACGAGTGGTTCAAATCACTCTCTGAAAGTCCCTCTACTAAAGCCTGGATGGAGCTGGCGAAGGTATGTCTAGCCCAGATGATTCTCTTTAACCGGCGCAGGGAAGGAGAGGTGGCCAGCATGCCTTTGTCTGCCTTTCTATCAAGAGACACCTCTGATCCGCATGAGGATGTGGACTGGGCACTCTCTGAAGTGGAAAAAAAACTCTGCAGACACTTCACAAGGGTTGTCACCAGGGGAAAGCGTGGTCGACCAGTTCCAATTCTTCTTACACCAAAAATGCTGTGTGCCTTAGAACTCCTTGTTAAGCAGAGAGAGGCTTGTGCGGTTTTAAAAGACAATGCCTATATGTTTGCTAGACCAGAAGCCATGACACATTTTCGAGGGTCAGACTGCCTCCGTGGCTTTGCCAAGGCATGTGGTGCAAAGTGTCCCAAGTCACTGACATCTACCAGACTGCGAAAGCATGCCGCAACCCTTTCAACAGTGCTGAATATGACCGACACCGAGATGGACCAGCTGGCAAACTTTCTTGGACACGACATAAGAATCCATCGTGAGTTCTATCGACTCCCCGAGAAGACCCTGCAACTTGCCAAGATCAGCAAAGTTCTAATGGCTCTTGAGCAAGGAAAATTAGCTGAGTTCCATGGCAAGAACTTGGACGAAATTGGGATAGATCCTGATGGTGTGTTATTTTATTTGACTTTTTAGATTTTCTGTTTACCATGTTTACATATACCATGTGTTTAGGATCCATTATATACTATTGTTAAGCTGCACTTTCAACTTCCACAGAAAAAGTTATTGACTGTGACGAGGAAGATGGGTGCATACAAGAGGAACACTGTTCATCTACCGTCGACGGTTTGTATTACTGTCAAAATACACTACTTCATTTTGCATAGTTTTTATTCAGTTCATACTTTTCTGTCAAGTAACTTGTGAAGACCTGACAGGCAAAAACATTGTTCCAACATTGAAGAAGAAGATTCTTCAGTATGCCAAGCAAAAGTGTTTTTTTTTTATGAAACTGCTTGTGTATCGAATGCCTCCAAGCTATTCTTCAACATGTTTTACACTAAACATTCATTCTGGATTGATTTTCTTTCTGTGGAGTTTACTACCATAAAACTTGAACGTGTAAATTTGTCGAAAAATGCTGATCCAGTCTTCTCATGTTGGTTGGGTCATGGCACAGAACGAATCATGTCAGATGATTAAGGTTGAAATAATACGGTTAAATACTCAGTTTACATGAGCTTTTGTTTGATTAAATGTCCGTTAGAAAGATGTATGATGTAGATGTAGTTCAATTATTCTTGCAATAATGAACACAATTGCACCTGTATTACACTTTTATGCACTAATTTAAAATCATTAGTGAGACAAATAACACATCAGTTGTGTATTGTCAGCATTCTAGAGTACCTGTATATATCTTTCTGATAATGTTATTATATAAAATAATGTTGATTTTATTTTCCATAGAACCATCAGCAGAGGTGGCACTTTCTCCTACCGAGAGGAATGATATGCCGCCACCACCCAAGAGACGCAAACCACCATCAGATCAAGAGATGCCTTCAAGAGCCAATGCTATGAGGCCTTCTTCCAAAGGTGAACTCTTTACACACTTCTTTTATACAGGTCCTTCTCAAAAAATTAGCATATTGTGATAAAGTTCATTATTTTCCATAATGTAATGATAAAAATTAAACTTTCATATATTTTAGATTCATTGCACACCAACTGAAATATTTCAGGTCTTTTATTGTTTTAATACTGATGATTTTGGCATACAGCTCATGAAAACCCAAAATTCCTATCTCAAAAAATTAGCATATTTCATCCGACCAATAAAAGAAAAGTGTTTTTAATACAAAAAAAGTCAACCTTCAAATAATTATGTTCAGTTATGCACTCAATACTTGGTCGGGAATCCTTTTGCAGAAATGACTGCTTCAACGCGGCGTGGCATGGAGGCAATCAGCCTGTGGCACTGCTGAGGTGTTATGGAGGCCCAGGATGCTTCGATAGCGGCCTTAAGCTCATCCAGAGTGTTGGGTCTTGCGTCTCTCAACTTTCTCTTCACAATATCTCACAGATTCTCTATGGGGTTCAGGTCAGGAGAGTTGGCAGGCCAATTGAGCACAGTAATACCATGGTCAGTAAACCATTTACCAGTGGTTTTGGCACTGTGAGCAGGTGCCAGGTCGTGCTGAAAAACGAAATCTTCATCTCCATAAAGCTTTTCAGCAGATGGAAGCATGAAGTGCTCCCAAATCTCCTGATAGCTAGCTGCATTGACCCTGCTCTTGATAAAACACAGTGGACCAACACCAGCAGCTCAACATCACTGACTGTGGGTACTTGACACTGGACTTCAGGCATTTTGGCATTTCCTTCTCCCCAGTCTTCCTCCAGACTCTGACACCTTGATTTCCGAATGACATGCAAAACTGAGCAACAGTCCAGTGCTGCTTCTCTGTAGCCCAGGTCAGGCGCTTCTGCCGCTGTTTCTGGTTCAAAAGTGGCTTGACCTGGGGAATGCGGCACCTGTAGCCCATTTCCTGCACACGCCTGTGCACGGTGGCTCTGGATGTTTCTACTCCAGACTCAGTCCACTGCTTCCGCAGGTCCCCCAAGGTCTGGAATCGGTCCTTCTCCACAATATTCCTCAGGGTCCGGTCACCTCTTCTCGTTGTGCAGCGTTTTTTGCCACACTTTTTCCTTCCCACAGACTTCCCACTGAGGTGCCTTGATACAGCACTCTGGGAACAGCCTATTCGTTCAGAAATTTCTTTCTGTGTCTTACCCTCTCGCTTGAGGGTGTCAATGATGGCCTTCTGGTCGGCAGTCTTACCCATGATTGCGGTTTTGAGTAATGAACCAGGCTGGGAGTTTTTAAAAGCCTCAGGAATCTTTTGCAGGTGTTTAGAGTTAATTAGTTGATTCAGATGATTAGGTTAATAGCTCGTTTAGAGAACCTTTTCATGATATGCTAATTTGAGATAGGAATTTTGGGTTTTCATGAGCTGTATGCCAAAATCATCAGTATTAAAACAATAAAAGACCTGAAATATTTCAGTTGGTGTGCAATGAATCTAAAATATATGAAAGTTTAATTTTTATCATTACATTATGGAAAATAATGAACTTTTATCACAATATGTTAATTTTTTGAGAAGGACCTGTATGTCTGCTTCTTTCTGTAGATGTACTGTCAGTTTACAAATTAAATTAAGAAAGGGCCAAATGTTGCAGTAGCAGCCACATGGGAACATAAACAGATGTAAGGTTGTCAGTCATTAAAAGGTCTGTTCTGTTTTGTCATTTTGTCATTCAAGGCATAAATTTATCATTTTTCAAAGTCTTCAGTACCTTCCTCTGTTAAGCCGAAACTATCAGCTGTCAGCAGGCTGCAGATCTTATGCCCGTTTCATATATGATCCGTATGTTGTACATATTTTTTTTTCAGTACCCATGTTAACAGATTAGAGCAGGGGTTCTCAAACTTTTTTTTAAACCAAGGAACCCTTTTTTAACCCAAAAACTGTCCGCGGAAACCCAACATTCAATGAATTGAAAACATTAAATTGAACTGGAAACGCTGAACTAAATAATTGCATTACTATTAAAAAAAAAAAAAAAAAATCGAAACAACGGTGGGGGCGGTGCTGCAGTGGGCAAGTGATGTAACCGGTGTTGCGCCGTAACACCGACTATCGCAGCAAGCCTATTCTGACACTGATGCTGCAATGTATATTATGAGAGAATTTTTGACCTTGGATGCATGTAAACCTGTTGTAGACCTGTAAAACTAAATTAGACACTTTGAATAGAGTTGAAAAGCACTTTAACATCCAGATCTCAGATCACTAAATGGTGATTTTATTATTTCCTGTGTCCCTTTTGAGATTTTAACACTTTGCCACAGAACTGTTGCTGCTGGCAACCTTAAATTCTTTTCTACACATGAATTTCAAGATCATAATGTTCAGGAACCCATCTGTAGTTTATAGGGTTACTTGGTTGATGCTAGAATCTACTAGGTGCTTTAAGTGGGACTAGTAGGAACTCTAGCTATTCTAATAATTGAAACATCAATTTAACTAACCCCTGGAGCAGTTTAATGAGATCATTTTAGGCAAAGTGACTGTCAATCAAACAAACAGTGATTTTTACATTCAATGTAATTCTATTTATAGGTAGAGTGCACATAATTTTACTTGCACTGTAGATGCTGACATAAACACTAGGGCTGTCCTCGACTAAAGATGTTTCTAGTCAACTAGTATTCGTTCATTTAAGCCAGGGGTGGGGAACGTTGATCCTGGAGGGCCACTCTCTTTCAGAGTTTAGCTCCAACCCTGAAAAAAAACTCACCTGCCTGTAACTTTAGTAATCCTGAAGACCTTGATTAGCTTCAGGTGTGTTTGACTAGGGTTGGAGCTGAACTCTGCAGGACACTGGCCCTCCAGGATCAATAGCCACGTTTCCACTGCCAGGCCAAAGGCGGGCGTGCTAGTGCGTGCCAGGGCCGGTCGCGTTTAGACTGTCACTTCCAGGGCTTGATCGTGCCTCTTCGGTGCTTCCTCTGTGCCAAAGGCACGGGTTTTTCGGCCCGCCGAAAACCTTGGTCCAAAGCGGGCCAGCTGGGGCTTGAGGCTTTTTTTGCACATAATGTATAGCACAAACATACCCTTATGAAAATTAACCATGGTTTTATTGTAATAAAACCATGTGTCTGGTGTATTGATTACCATTTGTATAACCACACAAATACCATATAGTTAAACTGGATTTAAAGCAAGATAATGGTTAATTTGTGGTTACCATTGAATAACCATTGAACGTTTTATTTAATGTAAAACCATGGTTAATTTATGTAATGGTAGATTGTATGTATGTTTTTTTGAAGGACAGCATTGGGCAGGATGTAGAATAATGTGTTTTGTCAATAAAATAAAAAGGGATTTTTATCCAATTAATCAAATTATCGGCCAACTAATTGATTATCAAAATAATTGTTAGTTGAAGCCCTAATTATTTTACAAAAGCACGTTTTATTGTTTGCAGAAGTAAAAGTAGACCCTTTACAGTTTGCATTACTCTTATCTGTATGACTAAAATGACGGAGTATTTGAAGTTAAATGCAGTGATCGCGCCGGCGCCTGTATGTCATGCAGTAAAGTACTCTCTCCGCACAAACACAGATATGAGCCTAATAATAGTGCACATTTATCCAGGTTAACATTAGACTTGTAAAGATGCTACTGCTTACATGTTTCAAGCGATAACCCATATTTTAGGTTGATGAATGATAGGCGAATGTTTGGATTTCCTGCCGTTAACGATCTGTCCGTCACAGCCTGTGTGATTTCGCCGCTTCCTTTGGAGGTTTTTTTCCCCTTGCGACTAACCGACTAATACAATTTTGGTCAACCAAACCTCTTCTAGTCAACTAACGGTTAGACCACTATTAGGTGGCAGCCCTACTAAAAACTACTGATAATAGGATTCAGAACTTCAAATTGGAATTCCAGCACACACTCATTTATCATTTTAATTATTTTCTGTCCACTTTTAGGTAAAACTACACAGAAGATTCCCTGGCAGCAGACTGAGGTGCAGGCAGTGGAAAGGCACATGAAGCGTTTTATCACATCACTCACTGTTCCAGCAAAGAGCGACTGTGACAAATGTCTTAAAGCTGAACCAGAAGCGCTGAAGAACCGCAATTGGAAGACCGTAAAGTTTTACATTTATAATCGTATTACAGCTTACAAAAAGAAATTGCAGTGCAAATAATAATGTGAAGAAACGACTCGCTGGCATGGCAGGTTTTGTTTAAAGATGTTAAAAATATAGCAACAGTTGTTGGCTATAGAACAACTTTATTGTTAAACTAATGATTTTCTACTTGTGGCCTTCAATGCTGTCATCATAAAACATACTGCAAACAACACTCAAATAGAGTGTATGTTTTATGATGACCATGATGAAGGCCACAAGCAGAAAAGCATTGGTCTAACAAAGTTAAGTTGTTGTTTGTTAAAATTCACATGTCTGTGAAAGGAAGCATGTGTGGAAGTTAAAGTTAAGATATATATATAAATATGTTTATAAGATTTTATTTTTTTTATAATTTTAATAACAGGACATTTTGAGGTTTAACTTCATTTGAGTTCTTTTGGGGGGGGGGGAGTCTGGACTCAATAAAAGTTGAATTCAGCAATTGTAATGTGAATTAATGTCTTCAAGTTCAATTAGTAGTAGATTTATCATAGTGGTAAGTATCAGGTGAATGAGTAGTAGATGACGCTGTGGTTGAATACTATGTAAAGAAAATTACAATTGTAGAAATAATAGTTTGAAGTGGAAAGGTTTAAATGTTTGACTTCTGGGTTAAAAATATCCAGATAATAATAATCTACTCGTATCACTACTCATACAGCCCTTTGTATGTGAAAGGGGAACCTTTTCTCTGCAACATCAATCATACTGATATCCCAATCAAACATAAAATCAATCGATCCAACCAAAAATTCTGCATACTGAGATGATTACAATCAAAACCCTCAGGCCTGGTTTCATAGACAGGGTTTAGATCAAGCCAGGTTAGACCTTAGTTCAATAAAGACATTTAAGTTGCTTTTATAAATATGCCTTAGGGAAAAACAAAAACAAAAAAAACAGTACTGTTATGCATCCTGAGACAAAACAATGACACTGGCATATGTTAAGATATGCTTTCAGACAGTTAAAACAGCTCAAACATGCATTCAAGAGTGAAGCTTTGCATCTCTAGCACCATTTGCAGGCTTCACATCTCCACATTAAGAAATTTTCAACATTTAAACTTTTGTACTACTACTGTATATTTTAATTCTACTTGGTTGTAGATTAAACCCATTTTTAAAGGCAAATGGACAAATGCCATATAAAGATTTACTTCAAATAAATGCCTATTAATTGTAATTATTATAATATACTAATTATTATTCTTGCTAGGTCCCCACAAATCAAATGGGAAGTTGTGTGAATTATGCAAATGAGGTCCCCACAAATCAAATGGGTAGTTGTGTGAATTATGCAAATGAGGTCCCCACAAATCAAATGGGAAGTTGTGTGAATTATGCAAATAAAATGCAAATTAGGTCCCTATAAGACATGTTAATTCGATTTTTCTTAAGTCCCCATAACACATGGTAAAACCATTACATCATCAATTCAGACATCTGAAGGCGTGTATAAGTTAACAAAGCTATGGTAAGTATCCCTGATTTTTTTCATGCCTCTAGTATCTTTAGAAAGGGTGGTCCCCACAAGTGATGATCATAAAGTTGGTCCCCATCCAACATGGAAACCAGTATGTGTGTGTGTGTGTGTGTGTGTGTGTGTGTGTGTACACATAAAACAGCCGCACTTTTAGAATTGATCTGTCTTTCGTGTCTTCTTGCACTCAAATGGTTTAAAATCTCTTGAATGTTTAAACTGACAGGACCTAAAACACGTTGTAGACTAGAGTTTTTGCTTCAAAATGATGTAAAAATGATCCTACTGTTACAACACAAAATAAAAAATACAGTTGCAACATAAAAAAAAAAAAACTGTTAAATTTACAGCAAAATAAGGTATTTCACTAACTGATATAATGTTAATTTTCCAACCTAATGAAGTACTAATATCTGTTTTGTATCTTTATAATACACTGACAGTCACCAAACACAGTGGTGATAAGAGTCACATGATGAATCAAAGTTCATCACAAGCAGCTTTTCCACAAGCTGAGAAGGACAACACTAACATATAGAAGGCGCACACAGTGTCATTCACACACACACTAAACACCATCATGGTAACATGCATGAAATTTTAAAAATGCAATAAACATTAATTTAACAACATTAGATGTAACATAAAACCCTAATGTACATAACTGATTAGAAAAAAATGAGAAAAACTAAGAAGAAACAGAGTTATTTCAACGAAAATATATCAAATGTGAAGTGTCACGCAGGGAATTGTGGGAATGTTAATTTATGGTTTTTCACTGTAATATTTACAATTAATTATTTTTCACTTCCAAAAACTGAATTTAATGGTATTTTACCATAAAATTACATTAAATATACCATTAGATTTATTACAGTTATTCACCGTATATAGTACGGAAACTTTCTGTAAACCAATTAATAGTTTTTCACCGCAGCATTTTTACAGTCTTTTACTGTTAAAAACACGGTCATTTTTTAATAGACCCTATTATGGTAAATAACTGTAAAAATAACAGAAATATGTTAAACCTTATTAAAACCTTTGACAGTAAAAAACACAGTGAAATTGTATAACAAATTACAGCATTTTATTTTGACCAGATACATTTTACGGTAAATTCCTGCACTGTAAAAAAGTCAGTAAAATATACAGCAAAACACTGTCAAATTCCAACGGTAATGGAGCGTAAAACCAAAAACTTCCTTTTACTGTATTAAATAGATTGAATAACCATTATTTGTGAGACTGGATAAAACTTTGTTGTTTACTGTAATAAAATGTTGAAATTATAAACATTTTCTGTGAAAACAAATAAATATGCATACATTTTACAATTAAATATTGTAATGTTGAAAATGTCTAAAAACCTTAGATTTTATGGTATTATTTGAGTAAAACTACATCTTTTGGGGTTGATTCAGCATATGATTCTCAAGAACGGTGACGATAAATAAATACAAAATACTGACAAACAGATGAACTCTGAACATCACAAAACAAGCTACTGTCACAACAACACAACAGAAAAATAAAGCAAACATGAACAATCTATGAAAATTACAGGACAATTCAGCTGCATAATTTATTCATGCAGCAATGCATGATGGGAGCCATGGATGAGTTTTGATTGGTGGCTCCCATCATGCACTGCAACATGAAGCACTTTGTTTGATTGTCACCATTGTTGAGGGTCATGTGCTGATTCTTGATGTCTGTGTTTTTTTCTGTTCTTATATGTATAAAATAAAAGCTCTTCTAGATTTCAAGTGGTAATATATTTACCAGAAAGAAATAATATAACATCTATATGGCCATCAATACTGGATGTCACCAATAAATCTGACCATTTCACAAAGAGAATATCATCATCAAAACAAAACCATCATGACTATGATTCCAAAAGCATTGTACACCTAAATTGATAAACTTTTGCTCACATTACGATTGGGAAACACAGCTCAGATCAGAGTTTCTCTGACCATAACAAATGTGCTCTACAAACACAAAGTTGGAGCAGCCAGAGATAAATTAAGGTTAATAAATAGAGTCAAGAGCCCAACTAAAGAAAATGCTTTTCACCATCATGGTGACTTCAAACTAAACTTTCATTAAAACTTTAACATCTAAACATCTGTTAATTCTCAATAAGAACTTTTGTTTATGTATGACAGAAATAAAATCAAACTGGTTAATAATAAGTGTAATAATGTTTAATGGCTGGAAGTCAGTTGTAGATGTTGTGTCTCTCTCTCTTTTTCTCTTGTTGTTTCTTCAGTGATTCTGCTTATTATCATCAGGTGTCTCCACTAATTGTCAATCATCAATCAATCATCAATCAATTATCTTATTAACTTTAACACTGCTTCAGTGTTACTTTTTAACACCCGGTAAGATGGACTCGTATGTTCACTTTGGGTGTTAATTTAACACTGGGGATTTTACAGTGGTATAGTTAAGTACTTTCACTTAAATGACAATTAATAGGTGATTTGCATTGCCATTTAAGTGAAATTATTGAACTTAAATATACAAGCTTGATAAAAATGATAATTCTAGAAGAAAATTTCAGATGGCACTTAGAGGCTTTTGCATCTGAGCTCTTCGTGTATTAATCATGTTGATAGGCCCTATAAAACAAATATTACATATTAATCATGTCAATTTCCTGCATCTGTTATTGACGTCCAAAAAAATTACCCCGTTCAAAGGTCAAATGTTGAACGTCAAGATGACGTCCAAGTTGGGTCATGGTTGGACGTCCAAATAGTGGACCTGTATAATTGACAAATATATTTGTTTTTTTTCTACCATGATTTTGGTAAAAAAAAATATGTTGTCTACTGTAAAATTCAGGGTTACAAAACCAGTATACCGTATTGTCTTTTACAGATTCCACATTTTTTTCACTGTATATATTCCTGGCAACCACAGCTGCCGGTATTTTACCGTAAATTTGACAGTTTTTTTTTAACAGTGTGGTTGGACGTCCAAATAGTGGACCTGTATAATTGACAAATATATTTGTTTGTTTCTACCATGATTTTGGTAAAAAAATACGTTGTCTACTGTAAAATTTCTTTACCGTGAATTCCAATGTGCACAACCCCATAGGATGTAGTTTTACTCAAATAATACCATAAAATCTAAGGTTTTTAGACATTTTCAACATTACAATATTTAATTGTAAAATGTATGCATATTTATTTGTTTTCACAGAAAATATTTATAATTTCAACATTTTATTACAGTAAAAAACAAAGTTTTATCCAGTCTCACAAATAACGGTTATTCAATCTATTTAATACAGTAAAAGGAAGTTTTTGGTTTTACGCTCCATTACCGTTGGAATTTGACGTTGTTTTGCTGTATATTTTACTGACTTTTTTTACAGTGTAGGTTAGTCTAGAAATTCCTTCTGCCTTCGACAAAAGAACTCTTCCTCTAAGGGAGAGGTCTCTTAACAACCATAGATTAAATTTGCTTTTAATCTTTTTACAGGCAGGATCATAATTCAGAGAAACTCTATCTTTTTCATTTTTTTAGACTACTACGCCTAAATAATTAACAGTTTCTTTAACAGGGATACCATCCACAGATACAATGGAGGAGTTTTTCAAGGCTAATATTTCACATTTTTTAATATTCAAAAACAAACCTGAAGCATTTGAAAACAACTGAATATTTTTAATTGCCTGATGAACCTGGCTAGAATTTTTTAAAAATAAGGCTGTGTCATCAGCAAGTTGACTAATTAAAATGCTTCTACCAGCAATATGTATTCCTTCTAGCTGACTATTTTTAATAAAATGACAGAAGACCTGTGCAACAATCAGAAAGAGATACACAGAGACTGGACAGCCTTGTCGAATCCCTCTTTCTAGAAAAAATCTTTGTGTTGTACCATGTGCTAATTTCACAGAGCTATTTCCCCCAGTATACAGAGTTTTCACAGCGTTACAAAAATAGGGCCCAAAACCATAACGCTCTAGACAAAAAAATATAAATGGATGCTCAATAGTATCAAAGGCTTTGAAGAAGTCTAAAAAAAGAATCAAACTGTCATCCTCAATAAAATCTGAGTAATCAATGAGGTCAAAGCCAAGTCTAATATTATTAAAAATATGGCGGTTTTTCATAAAACCTGACTGATTCTCATCAATAATGGAGCTCAAAATCAACTTAAAACGCCTTGAGAAAATTAGGGCAAACAGCTTATAATCATTATTAAGAAGGCTGATTGGTCTCCAATTATCTAAAAAAAGAGTATCCTTTTTAGGTTTAGGTACTAAACATATGACAACCTGCTTCATACTAGCTGTAAGCTCAGAGCAATTTAAGATTTCTGTATAGACTTCAAGAAGAAAAGGGGATAGAAGTTCAGAGTGAAACTTATAAAATTCGTCCGTTATTCCATCATTACCAGGCGACTTGTTATTTTTTAATTGAGAAATTGCTTCCTTAACCTCATCAACAGTAACAGGCAAATCACATTTTTTTTTTCATCTAGATTTATAGCATTGACATAACCAAGATGCTTACAAAAAGAATCTAAATTAGCTTGATTAAATTTAGATTTATACAAATTTGAATAAAAGTTATAACAAAATTGGGAAATTTCTTTAGGATTTTCTGAAACAGAACTACCAATATTTAATTGAGAAATAAAATTGTTTTTTGCCCTATTTTTCTCAAGTTTAAAAAAAATAAGACGACATCTGTTCTCCATATTCTAGCCACCTTTGCCTTGACCTAATGAAAGCACCATCCGCTCTTAATTTATACAAATCATCTAACTTAATTTGTAAGTCAACTAAATACGCTTTCTGACTATCCGTCAAATTTTCAGGTAAAATTTTGGTAAGAGATGAGATTTCACTAACAACCTTCATTTCTTCTACACGTTTTGATTTGGCCAAATTAGAATTTAATTTTCTTAAAAATTTCCCTATTTCAAATTTTAACAATTCCCAATTGGTTCTAAATATGTTCTAAATATGTTTAGCTTTATTCCAATAAAGACCAATAAGTCTTTCCAGCTCTGACTTGATCTCATTATGTTTAAGTAATGAGCTATTCATCTTCCAATAAGACGAGCCTCTGTTATATCTGGCTTCAGGAGAAAGCAAAATTTTAATGCAAACAGCCTTATGATCAGTCAACGGCGTCGCAGAGATATCAACCCAAATAGCATCTTTGTTGAGATTCCTAGAGACTAACCCAAAGTCAATTCGTGAAAGCCTAGAAGAATTTTTATTGCTCCAAGTGTATACTCTGTCATTTATGTTTTTTTTCCCTCCACACATCGATAAGCTCAAACTTAATCATAAATGCTTTCAAAGCGGTGTTTGAATTTGTAGGGCGACCAGGAGGCCACCTATCAAGGGATTCATTTAAGACGGAGGATCACAGGATGTGTGGAATGTAACACAAACTCCAAGGTAAGTGATTTTACCTCTTACTGTAACATCATGTAGTAGTAATATTGTAGTAATAGTAATATTGTCATAAATACACACACCATTGTTTGGTGTAGCTCTGTGTTTATTATATCATATGCTCTCTGTGTGTGTATATAATGTAACGGTCAAAAGTTTTTTAATTGTTTTTTTTTTTTTTTTTAAGTCTCTTAAGCATACCAACCTGCATTTATTTGATCAAAAATACAGTAATATTGTGAAACATTATTACACTTTAAAATAGCCGTTTTCTGTTTTAATGTAATTTAAAGTGTAATTTATTTCAGATATCAAAGCTGAATTTTCAGCATCATTACTTCAGTCTTCAGTGTCATGTGATCCTTTAGAAATCATAGTAAAATATTGATTTTGTGCTCAATTATTATTGGATGCTTATTTATTAAGAATTATAAATCTTTAATAAGACTTATTTTTTTATCAATAAACCATTTTTGCATGCTTAATATTTTTGTTGAATACCATAATAGATTTTTGTGTGGATTCTTTGATTAATAGAAATGTAAAAGAAACATAATTTATTTGAAATTCCTTTTAACAATATAAATGTCTTTTCTGTCTCTAATGGTTGTGTATCATGGTTTCCACAAAAAAAATAAAAAAAGAAGAAAGAAACATATGAAGCAGCACAACTGTTTTCAACACTGATAATAATCAGAAATGTTTCTTGAGCAGCAAATCATCATATTAGAATGATTTCTGAAGGATCATGTGACACTGAAGACTGGAGTAATGATGCTGAAAATTCAGCTTTGATCACAGGAATAAATTACACTTTACTTATATATATATTGTATGTGTATGTATGTATGTGGAAATTTATGACTCACTGAATTAAGAACTGACCCAAAATTATTTTACTTTTGAAATTGAATTGTCGAACATTATTTAACACAAATAATGGACCTTTAAAACTTAAACTTAAAATGCCTAATACTGACAAGCTAATATCCATCTTCAAACCAAAAAATACCACACAGAATAATACACTGGAGTTGCTTCCCAGGTCAGTGTCAATCCACATAAGTTCTCCCACACTGTAACTGTGAGAAACTTTCCCTGCACAAAGCACTTTTCCTGAGGGATCTGTCTTGAATGCAGACGGACACTGTGACGGACTTTGGATTGGCCTGAGGCAGGAGGACTCTGGAAGGTTAAGGCCTTCTTCTACTGCGGTCTGAAGATGAGCCATACCAGAAGCCTGCAGTACAGCAACAGAGGTACACACAAATGGAATTTCCCTTGTGACTTGTGTGCTGAGACCACAATACTGTGACGAGCACTGTTTTGTGAAGGAAACACATGCACGTTTTGTCATTAACTTGATAGTGGAAATGTGGCACTGTGCATCGATTTGGACAGCACCAGACTTCAATCGGACAGCTTTGAATATTCCACTTGGCAGCTCAGCTCTCTGTATGTAGGCATGTGCATTCAGTCCCTTTGTTGTGATGGATTTCACTAATTGGAGGAGATTGTTGGAATCCTCAGCACAAACAATATTTTCAAAAGTGACACTATCGCAGAAAGCACAACATAAGCATTGACAAAAAGCATCAAATGCACATGTGTTCAGCACAGAGATTCTTGATTTCCTGAGTTTAACAGGCTGTTGATTATTTCCATTTTTCAACAGGTCCACTTTCAGTCTTTCCCCCCTCACAGATGGATCTGCATGAAGCCATTCAGGACAAGGAGAGAGGTATGAATTTCTCTTCCTCTTTTTAGGTGGAACTGCTAGGCCCCTCCAGTTTTCAACAGCATCTTCATCTGTTGGAGGGATGTTTGTGACAGTGTCAGACTTCCTGTGTCCAGTGTCAGAACAGAAAGCATCCATTTCTGGTTCTACATCTACACAGCAAGTTGTGGTGGGTAGTGGATCGGGTCCTGTGACGGTCACTGTTGCAACAGCTGTATTCTCTTCACCTTTTTCCTCACCTTTTTGTTTTGCAGAAAAAAATTCGCATGTTGCCTTCAATGAAGGACAGATGTCGAGCAATGAATCGATCTACTCGAATAGGCAAGTTTTCATGCTTGAAAAGGACTCGTTTGATGTTTTTGAACTCTGCTTCAACATTAGCTGAACTTGCAGTTATGTTGGTGCTTTGGAAGTGAGGGATCATTACCCCTGTCCAAAGTGGTAAGTTACTTGCAAGCCTGATTATATTGGGAATAATTTCAGGGAAGAAGTGCATATTATCATGATCGCCATTAGCTACTGCAAGTGACCTGCTCTCCTCACATATGTCTGTCACCCATTGCCGTAGGTCTGTCTGTGTTTGGTCACATGGATCCAGTTCTTCCAGGTCCTCACCCTCTACATCTGGAATGATGACACGCTCTTCTGCAATTCGGTCTTTCAGGTATTTCTTGCACTTTTCGGATAAGAGGGGGGCTCCTGAGCTGTCATTGCCTTCTGCTTCACTGAGAGCCACAACAGTAATACTGCGTAGTAGTTCTCTTGCATCATCCATGGATTGGGACATGAGAAGCTGTGCCATTGACCTCACAAAGAAATCTTTAATGCGATGATGTTTTTTCTTCAAGCAGTCCCACTGGCAGATCATCTTGATGCAGTGTGCAACATCAACCCGAACAAAACAAGGTGGCACTTTTGCTGAATGTTTACCAAGTAAGACACCCCAACACTCATTGATGTAGGTCCTTAGATCAGGATGAGGAGTAAAAGCCTTGACCAGAGCTCCGAGCAAAGCCAGAGAAAAGTCACTCACAACCTCTTTTGGAGTTGGCGCACCTGCACATATCCATTCTGACAGCCAATGTGTTATCGCATTGACATCATGTCTCTCTGACAGCATTTGCACCACTGGGACACTTGAGCTCTCATCCCCTGCCAGAACACCCTGATATAAGAAGATGTGGCCAGACTTGCCATTTGGTCTCTGTAGTTCTCTCACTACTGAGCCAGTTGCATCAAAACTCACAGTGGGGTTAGTAGATATCTTTGATATTGTCTTGTACATATACATTTGAGTTTGACTCCAGTAGTGGCAGAAAAACTTGTCAAGTCCAATATCTTTAATACTAACACTATGAGGTGCACTATGTTTTAATATCTGCAATGACAAAATAGGATCCTTGTCACCTAACTCCAATTCATTTCTCTCTTGTTTAGCTTTGCGTAGGGTGGCCAAATTAGGCAGATGGCTCGGCTCGGGATCTCCAAAATCCATCAGATTTGTTGCCTCTGATGCCCTCCATACATGGGGTTCCATTCTACCTTCACACAGCTCTTTGGCTATTTGCATGTGCAAGTTACCGGACATCGGACGCTTGGAACAGCCAGTGTGCAGGGAGTCATCAGTGTTCTTAAGTAAACACTTGAGCACCATCGGACTGTTAATTTCAGGCTCTCGTTCACATTTTATGTGAATGTGGCCATGACACTCTTTACATTGGCCTCTGACATCAATGTATATCTCTGTGACTGATGGATAGACCTTGGCTCTTTTAAAGACAAAAGTGCAGGGGCATTTTACTTCTTGCCAAATCTGGTGATTTATCACATGTGTCCAGATGCCAGGCTTCAAAATTGTGTATTCTCTTTTTTGTGTTTTAGAGACCTTGTCTTTGTATTTAACCGTTTCAGGCATGAATTCAATCCATTTCTGAAATGGAACTTCAAGATTAAAAGTCCAGCAATCTTTTGATCTGGAGGAAAGGGACTCTGGCTCAAAATCAGTGTCATCACTACTGCCACTTGTTTAATGATCACTTTCAAGAATATACCCTAAAGCTTTCCAGATGTTGTGTCTGTTTAATTTAACAAAAGTGTATAGAGCCTTTGCGGTGATCTTGTCTTCTAGCTGTTTACTAAGCTCTGTCCAGATGCTCTGATTTGGAGTAGCTATGTTGCCATTTTGGACTATAGCCTCTTTAGATGAGCACAGGACTTTGAAAATGGAATCCTTGTCGACTGCTGGTTTCTTTGGCATCTGGCATAAGCAAAATATAATTACCCACTTAAATAATCCTGATTAAAAATATCATGCTATGTATGGACAATACCAGCAACACTTGGGGTCAGAAAAAAGACAAAAGATGGAGCAGAAAGATCAAAATATTGAGTTTTCAGCACCATCTTTGGTTTATTCAGACCCTTTGACCTAGCTTTTGATCCATTGATTGTGTGAAGTTGTACCAGATTAACTACACAATACTTAAAAAGATATCATGAACAGTATAATTTAATATAACAATATAACATTTTGTTCCTAATATAAGAACAATATAATATAGTAATAAAATATGAGGTTAATATATCTTATATCAAGACAATATGGTAATGTTTAAAAAAAATAACATGGGTCACATGTGCATCTGTAATTACAATTTCATAGTTACATTAGTATTAAGCAATACTTTGCAATCTTACAATCTGGCCTCTTGAATTTTGTACCATTATTCTTTAAGTTAACTAATAGTACTGTAATTGACAGTGGTAAAACATTGTACTTACATTGGCCAGAAATTTGATCTACTGTAATAACAACTTTTGTAGTTTGATTTTATATAGACTTTTTCTCTACTAACTCTTTGAACAGAAGCACTTTGAACAGAAGTGTCACTTGCGCCTAGTGGTGGTAGTGAAGTATAACAAATGGTACTTTAAAAAAAAAGATAAATCAGGAGAGACAAGTGAATGAAGTAAAGATAATAGTTTATTGACAACAGTCCGACAACAGATGAATATTGAGCTGCATCTGTATAATGTCGGAACAGCAAAATCTTTGTATTAAACACCACAGCAGAAAAACATTGAGAATGAGTTGTTGTTATTAAAACATCTTTACTAGCATCCAACATTTTGGTAAAAGACAAATGATAAAAGATAAATGACAAACCCGAAATAAAATGTCAGTAGTATTTTACTATTATTCTGTCAGTATTGTATTGTGCCTATAATTCAGTCTAAAAAACGGAAGCAGCTCAAACGCTGGTGACGCCATCGTCTATAATTACATTTCTAATATTTTAAAAACGTAACCGGCACAAACCAGCACAAACGGAGCACAAACGATCAAGACTATTTTGAGTGAATTTGAAGCATGTTGGGGGGCTGGTGACGTCATCGCCTATAATTTAAAGTGTAATATTTTAAAAACGGAAGCAGCAAAAATGAAACTTTGACCGGCACAAACCAGCACAAACGATTGAGACTATTTTGGCTGAATTTGGAGCATGTTGGGGGGCTGAGTGACCTCAGAATGACCACCTAATATTCTTTTAATATCTGAAAAACTGAAGCAGCACAAACAAAATTTTTTATGGCACAAACCAGCACAAACGGAGCACAAACGATTGAGACTGTGTTGCTGACGTTTTGTGTTGGGTGGGGGGCCAACTTCACGCAGGTCTGCTGAATGCCCCGAACCATGAGAGAACCATATGTCGCTACCCCACTGTGATCTCCAAAAATTTCTATCACCATCTTTAGAATGGGACTCTTGAAAAAATACAAAGTCAGAACCAAACTGTCTGGCAAACAAAAACAAGGCCTTGCGTTTAACAGCATCTCTTAAACCCCTGGCATTTAAAGTATTTTGGCGCATGCGCATTAAACAAAAAGTTTATAGGCTATAATACGTGCATGATTCAATTTCTGTTCAAGTTGAAGTTTTTCTAATTCATTGTTGTAGTTAGACTGTAAGTTTACATAACTTGACTCATTCACCTAACTAAAAGTCAATTATTTTATAGTTTAGTCTGATTAAAATTAAATGTATTTTAACTGAATATGAATTCAAATTCATTTTTAGATCTGTTAAAATTTTTCTTGCAATTAAATATGTTTAATCAACTTAGAACAACAATGATATTAAAAGTATTATACACATATGTAAAGTACAGCACTGTTGTATTAAGTATCACAAATACAGCACTCCGTAAAAAAACATTTTATGTCAATATTATGTAGAAAACTGACACTAGTCGAGTTTAGAGCAGGAGCTGGTGATAAAAATTTCAACAATAAGTACTGGATTATACTGTATAAGCAAGTGTACTGAAATTCAAAAGAAAATAAATTTCAAGTGTATTAATGCACACAATATATATATTAAAGACTAAGCACATTTAAAATACATTAACAAATGTCATTTTGGACAACACACTTAAGTTGAAATTAAAATAAATTATTTTTCATGTTTCATTTTCATGAGTCAATACATCAGAATAAGTTTACTTATTTAAAAAACAAGTAATAATTAAGTAAAAATTAAGTGCATTTTTAAAAAGTGCTCTTAAGCATGTTTAGAAATATTGTCATGAAAGTGTACTCTAAGTAAAGTTAATTAGACATTATTACAAAGTGCATTTTTTTTAAAGTGTTAATAAATATTGTAATTTAAGTGTACTTTCTTTAAGTACAACTTAATTTGACATTATTACAAAGGACATTTTTAAAAAGTGCACTTAAGCGTGTTAATAAATATTGTCATTAAAGTGTACTTTCTTTAAGTACAAATTCATTAGACATTATTACCAAGTGCATTTTTTAAAAAGTGCACTTAAGTGTGTTAGTAAATATTGTCATTTAAGTACTTTCTTTAAGTAGAACTTAATTAGACATTATTACAAAGTGCATTTTTAAAATGTGCACTTAAGCGTGTTAATAAATATTGTCATTAAAGTACATTCTATTTAAGTACACTTAAGTGGCCTTTAATTTTAATTATATTATATTATCTGCAAGTGCACTTTTTAAAAAGTATACTTTAAGATTTGAAGTACACACAAAGTACATTTTCAATACAATTAAGTGCACTTCTTTTTCATAAGGGCAGTTTGACGTTTTGAAAATATACTTGTAAAAAAAGCACCAAAGTGAATAAAAAAACTGTAATAAAAAGCATGTACAGTATATTCACAAATTCACACGCAGCGGGAAGTCATGTGAGTTGTAATTAAGCCAAACTTACAACATTTTATATTTATCTATGATCTGGTTAATGTTGATAATTACACACCATGCCTTGTGAACATATTCAAATGATTTAACCCTCTGGTAAGACGTTGGCATATGGCAACAATTAATTTCTAATTATTTCCTTGTTATTCAGAAACAAATACAACATATTGCACTATGGAAATAAAAGGGGCAGGCCTTAACGTAGCCAATGATGAGCTGTTTTTAAGTCACATGACATGTGAATGTCCCTCTAAAACTCTCTTTCCCACAGTCACCCTCACACTGAAGACGCCTGTTGAAGTGCTCCAGAAGTTGCTCTTTTAACCTCATTTCTAAACATCTCTTCTCAAAGGGGATTTTTGCAGCATCTTAGATAAGTAAATTAGATATTTTTATTCACAAATCAACTTTGCCTAACATAGTTTTACTGTAAATTGAGAAAATATCAATGATTACATATGGCAACGCTGTACCACAGTGGAGGTCCTGTCAAGTACAGACCCTGGATTTACAGTAACTTATGGCAGAATCTTGGTATTTGTGGGATATTTAAGGAGGGATCTCTACTGTCCTTTGATAAAATCTCAAGATATAATTTACCTAGGCTATATTTAAAAAAAATATTACTGTCCTTTCTAAATATTCATTTTCAGTTATTGAGAAAATCATTCTGAAACCTCCTCCGGACAAGTTCATTCCTCTTTTCTATAAAGCTCTATACAGATTGATTTGGGAAAGAGCTCAGGGTGGATATTTTATTTATTTATGGATTATTATCTAAAATTTATAGATGTTTTTATTCTTCTTTTTATGCACCTGCATACCAAAGCAAATTCCTTGTACATGTTGTAGTTGTCAATAAAAGTGGATTCTGACTCTGATATTTTGGAAGAGGAGTGGGAGACGGTCTGGTCCCAGACCAATAGGCTTTCAGTGTGTAACAGAATCCTCATATTACGCCTCATATAAGACACACAATTCAACTATTTCACTGCTCTGCCCTGAATGAAGTCTGATATAGGAGGTTATACTCATTGTATACAGGACTGTCATGTGATTCAGACTTACTGGTCCAGAGTTGTGGTTCAATTAAATAACATCTCTTCATGTATGAACGATGTTGTACTCAGTTATGTACAGCTGAGGGCAGCCTTTACCTAATGTTGAATACTGTTAAATGACATTAATGTAATAAGATGACTTCTTCTACGGAGTACGTTATTGTATGCACACTGTTCTTATGTGAGCTCCTTCAAGCCCTCTGACAGACAATACTTGGTTTAGTTGAATGGTTAAGGAAGGAAAGCACAACATTAAATCTTGTTATATAGCAGATGATTGCTTCTAGAAACACTAATATTCCTAAGATACACGTTTGATCTTCATGCTGAAGGATTTCACACTGACAGTGAAACTGCTCTTCCAGGTTGACCAAACAACACCAATGCTGAAATGGGTGTCATCTTCTCCCCATAAATACACACCGTTGGGGTTTGCATTGAGACAAAATTTGTACCAAAATGCCCCCAGAAACTCTTTAGCACAGTTACTTCCATAGGAGTCTTGGTCTTTGTCAAAGGTGGAGAACTTCTGATCATTATGAGCAGATAAAGAGTCGCCTGCAGAGAAGAAGAGCATCGTTGAGGGCAGTAACTCAACTGGAATAAGTTTTCATGAGAATGAATGAAAGTGTCCTACCTGCTCCTCCATCAGTGAACCCTGAAACTTGCAGTTTATACCCGTCAGTTTCAGGACTCACAGAGAAGGACGAGTACAGAGCAAAACCTTTCTTTCCAGTGAAGTCCTCCAGATCCACTCTCAGCATGTACTTCCTGTTACGTGTCAGCTGGTGCATGTTCTCCAGCCCTGTTCACACACACATGAAGAACATGTTCAACCAAACACCAAAAATATGACACAACAGGTTTTTGGGGAACATTTATTTGTCCATTTCTCAATTATCATTGATTTGTACATATAATACAGTTTGTACAGTATAAAAATCATTGTCTATGGAGAGTCCCCACAAAGATAGTGAACCAGACGTGTGTGTATATATGAAATATGACACTCAAAAAACATATGTGCAAACTTGTATATAGTATATGCATGTGTTTTTTGTTGAGCATCATATTTATACATCTGGGTTTTAAAGCTCATATGCAATTCAATGATAATTGATAGACGGAAAAATAAATATTCCCCAAAAGCCTGTTCTGTCATATTTGACATTAACATGAAAAAAATATGAAAAAAATAAGTTTTGGTAACACTTTGCAATAAGGTTAATTAGTTAAACATTAGTTAATGTATTAAGTAACATGAACTAACCAATACATCTCTTACTGTATTTACTGAAACCCCCCATCTGCCCAAAAATGGAATCCGACGGCCTGGGCGAAGGTTAATGCGTGTATGCCTTTTCAGCGCCCCTGTGAAGTTCACTTAATTTCACTTGTTTAATCTGACTCCAATTTCAAATGATTATTACTCTTAGGTTGTGTTTCCACTTAGAAATTCATCATTGGTTATTCATTAATTTAGATCTTTGATTATTCTGATTACCTCGTATCTTCAATTATTCGGTCACTGCAGTCCCGGTATCACTTTAGAAAAGTCACTTCGGCTGACTGAGTGCTCTTCTCGGACACAAACTCATCAGTTCTGACCTTAAACATTGGATGCAGGCTAAATATCTACCTTTAAGTCGGTCGCGATATGTATGAAAACTGAAACTTATTTAAGGCAGTGATAGTCAGAAATCGAAATGGACTTAATTGATGTGCCCTATATGCTCCATCTATTAAACCTTCTGTATGATCAATCCTGAACACAGATTTGCGGTAATACCTTCGCTTTAATCTACTAGAAATAAAAATAATGCAGAATAAACCAGTCACATGTGCAAGACTCTAACTACAGTCTGCACAGCAGCAGTTCATGTGGACCAAACTCTAGTTTGTTTTTCATTGCTTGAACACAGTTTTCAAAACTCTACCCACTTATCCCATGACTTTAATACACAGCAGATGTAGGCCTTTTGACCGGATTTTTGATATTTGAAATATTGTTGCCATGGCAACACGTCAAACTTTAATAATATTCTTGAGCGTTTTTAAGGCTCTTAACATGCTTCAAAATGCATGAAACTCGACACACACATATCAATATTGTCACCCAGTAGACATGGACAAAGCCATAGAAATGGGCATGATGGAGGGGCTCAGTAGCGCCACCTTTTGACAAAAGTGGGGGGGTTAGTTTTTCCTACAGTCACCAAACTTGGTACACATATTGTTCTCATCAAGCCGGACAATTTTCTAATTTACATTCATTAGCTCCGACCAACAGGAAGTCAGCTATTTTGGTTTGAATGTTAAATATTTGAAAAAACAGGCTATACATTTTATACTACTACTCCTACAGGGTTTATACAACTTGCACCAAACTTTTTTAACTTGGTGCTAACACATTGAAGTTGTTTAATTGCAAATGGATTTCAGATATCTCAAACAGTTTGGCCGTGGCGAGACAACGAATTTATAGCAAGAAAAGGAAAACAAAGTGTTATAACTTCTGCATACATTAATTGATTTTGATGAATATTCGGCTGTGTGTTCGTTTTGCAAGGCTGATCACATAGATATGACTATTGTGATTTAAAGTTATAGCGCCACCAACTGGCAACAGGAAATGTGTTACTTTCAGCATGCTTTGAGATCACCATCTTATTTTTACCTGATTTGCTTCAAATTTAATTAGAATAATGTTAAAACATGTCACATGTAGACCTTTGAAAAGAATCGTGATATCTCAAACATAGTTGCCTTGGAAACACATCAAACTCCAGTATTCATTTTGGATGCTTTTGAGACTCTTAGCATGCTTCAAATTGTTTGAAACTCCACACACACATCAGGATTGTTAGCCAGTAGTTAAGTGCCTATTGCCCGCTGTGCACAGTTGCCCTGAAGCCATCGGGGTGGCGGTGCCACCGGGCTTGGGCCCGCCATTGTTGCTCGCAGCTATATTATTATTTATATATATATATATATATATATATATATATATATATATATATATATATATATATATATTTTTTTTTTTTTTTTTTTTTTTTTTTTTTTGATGGGCTCAACAATAGCTTGATTGCAAAGCGGTACAATCCCATTCTGGAAACTGTAATTAATAATGGATAAAATGTTTGGGCAACTAATATCAACACCATCCTTTAAGGAACTGCGTCACTGAGGCAAGATGCACGGTTTGAATGGAGAATAATATTTTTGATATTAGAAAGTGACACTAGGTCATACTGACAAAAGCACAGCCTAGTTACACCTATTATTTTCAGATTTGAAACCAAGGTTAAAAAAAAAAAAAGAAGCTAGCTCTTATCCCATTATCTTTCCCAACAAAAAAACTTCACAAATAAATCATGTTTTCTGTAAAGGAGTCAAGCTAAGCTTGTCTGTGATAAGAAAACCATCCACAAAGTTCATTTACATATAAGGTTGTATTTATAGGGAAAGTTTATGAGCAGTTGAACGGAATTCCTCATTTACGTTTCCTGAGGTCTTTTGTAGAGTTAAAGAAATCCACATCAACACATAATGCCTTTCATTGCTGGAGTTTATTAAAGTTTATTGTTAATTTGTTTCAGTTGTAGATTTAAAAAAGTGACCCAAAACAAAGAAAAAGGAAAATAATTAATGAGATACACAAAACAACAGCCATATATCCTGTTACAATATATACCATGATTTACTAAGTTACAGAGTTAACAGAAGAAGAGAAACCCAAAATCTTAATTTGATTTTGTTTCTGAGAAACACTGTAATGTTTCTTCAAAGGTCTAAGACACACGTTTGATCTTCATGCTGATGAATTTCATACCAACAAAGAAATTGTTCTTCCAGGTGTACCAAACATTTCCAATGCCGTATTGAGTAGCTTCTTCTCCCCATAAATACACACCGTTGGGGTTTGCTTCGTGACAGGCTTTGTACCAAAATGCCCCGAGAAACATTTTTGCACAGTTAACATCCCGGACGTCTTGATCTTTGTCAAAGGTGGTGAACTTCATACCATTGTGGTGGGTCAAAGAGTCACCTGCAGAGAAGAAGAGCATCATTGAGGACATCAGGAGCACATTTACTGAACTGAGTGTGAATTTCTTTTAATGTGAATGAAAGTGTCCTACCTGCTCCTCCATTACTGAATCCTGAAACAAGCAGTTTATACCCGTCAGTTTCAGGACCCACAGAGAAGGACGAGTACTGAGCAAAACCTTTCCTTCCAGTGAAGTCCTCCAGATCCACTCTCAGCATGTACTTCCTCTTACTTGTCAGCTGGTACATGTTCTCCAGCCCTGTTCACACACACACACATGAAGAACATGTTCAACCAAACACATGATCATCCACACAAACGGACACTCACTGTGAGATCTTACCCAGCCAGTATTCGCTCTCCACATTCCCAAATCCTCTCTTGTACTGATTCCACGGCCGATAGAAATTCACACTGCCGTCCATTCTCCTCTGAATCACCTGTGATGGGTTTATATAGAAGATATGATTCATAATGAATGTTCTGATGTGTGTTTAATGATCTACAGTCACATTCGTACCGTCCATCCTCCTTTATCTTCATCTTTCCCGCCTGAGATCATGTCACAGTAAACCCAGACAGGAACGTCACCTGCTGGATAGATGGAGTAAATCCCACTGAGCTTTTGTCCTGCTTTATAAAGGTCAGAACAGTCGACCGGCGTGTTTTCAGTACTGCATCCGTTCATCAGAACAACAGAGAAAAGAACCGCTAGAGAAACCAACTACACAAGACAGAGAGAGAAAGAGATGAACATCACACTGAAAACCATCTCTAGAAATGTTGTTGATGAACTTACTGCCATCTTCTCAGTCTCTCCTCAGTAGATCACAGCAGAGATCTGTTTAATCTAGACAAAAAAAAAAAAAAATCTTAAAGTTGTATAAATGTCTGAATGTTTTCTGAGGTAAGTGACGAGTAAAACAGTAACTCACCGTTTGTGTTGTTGAGTCTGACAGACACTCTTTATATATCTGTCAGATTTTCATGCTCCTCCTCTGTGTCACAGAAGAAATTTACTTAATGAACACCCACATTTTGGATGCAAATAAAAAAGGCATCTGTCATGCAAATATATATGCAGTGTATTGTATTTTATCTATTCAGTAAATCTCACTGAATCTGGCTGATTTAGTTTAGAGATACATTTTGTAGTTTTGATTAAATCCATCATGTTTATTATTTTGAATGTAAATGTAAATGTGGTCTCTCTCATAATTTGCCTTAGATTTCATGAATTTTCCATGTGGTGTTTGCTGTTTTTGCAGTGCCTGGCCCCAAATTCTTCTTCTTCTTCCTTTTCTTTAATGGAAGTCTATGGCAGAACTGTTTGGTCAAAAATTGTGAAAACTGACACATAGAAAGAAAAGAGTCTGAGTCTGAGCACATTTTTCCTCTGATTCCAGCACTCATTCTAAGTCAGATACATTAGGGCTGTCAAAAAAAATTTGAATTTCGAATATTCGTCAAATTTAAAAAAAAAAAGGCACATTCGAGTGTAAAACCCGTGCATTCAAATTTTTGCAGTGTCAAGAGGAGCACAAGCCATGATGATGTAACTGACGCGGCTTGTTTGTTGTTAGGTTATCCAGTACAGCACGGTGCTGGGTGCATTAATGTGATAAATATCATGGAGGAGTCAAAAAGTGAGCGCACTGATGTTGACGCAAGAAAAAAAGACTGCGCTGTCTGCTATGGCCAACTAGTTCGACGGCGTATGCAGTCAGACCCTTAGCAGTGCTGAAGAAGGCATCAGGCCTTTGGAGCAGATGGATATGTATGAAAGAGAAGCTACGCTACCCGTTGACGAAAACCCTCTCAGTTGGTGGCAAAAACCATGCGGTATGTTTTTTTTCCACATATTGCGCAGCTGGCAAAGACATACTTGACCATATCGGTCAGAGGTGCGTTTCCCAAAGCGAACTGTGGTCGCAAGTTCTGTCGTTACCAAGAGAGTTCATTGGGACTTATGGCCATAGTTGATTAACGATGCTTTCGGGAAACACAACCCAGAGCTGAGCATGTGTTTTCATCAGCTGGAAACATTGTCAAAAAAAAACACTTCCTGGTGTTTGTTTTTTTTTTTTCATGAGCAATATGTGTAGTGAGCGGATTGTTTTTGAATGGCAGGTCGCTATTTTGTGTTCATGTAGTACAAACATTACGCTGAAGCGTGTTTTCTCAGGTTAGTGTCGTGATGTACTTACAGTTTTATGCACTTTTTGTTACCTTTCATGCACATTAATGACATATTTTATTTAAATACAGTTGTTTGAAAAAAAAAAGTGAATGTCATTTAATTTCAATAAAAGATGCGATGCTTGATTTGGTGTATATTTACTTATGGCGCTCGCTTGCGTTCTGTTGTGGGCATAGCAGACAATAAAGTACTTTTTTCCTCTAACATTAAGTATTGCCTTTAGAATTCAAATATAATTCGAATTTCGCAAATATTTCAGAAAGAATTTCGAATTTAGCTTTTCAGACATTTTGACAGCTCTAAGATACATACCATGTTTACAGTGTATGGCAGATAAAATATTCCACCATTTTTAATTTAATTTAAATGTTTTTTTTCCCCCTTGTCTTCTACAAATTCTGACCAATCTTCAACAAACTCCTGCCCGCTCCAACAAAATTCTGTCCCACTCCCCAAAACTATGTTAATATCTCCCATTCCCACCAGAAACATTCATGTTTTGTCCCACCCCTGCCCACAGGTAAAAGTATACATGGGTTATTTTCAGTACGTCCATGAAATTTCCATGAAATAGTTTCAAGTTAGGCCGCCTAGCAACAACCTTCATCCCATCATAAACGTTCCTGATAAATAATTTATTACAGCATCTACATTTAGAATTGACTTTAAGATCCTTCTTTTCACATATAAGGCATTGCACAATTTGGCCCTGGATTATATTTCTGATCTTATTAAGCCATACACAGCTGTTAGGTCATTAAAATTTTGTGATCAGTTACTTTTATTTGTCCCTCACTCTCATTGCAAATCAAAAGGCGATTGAGCTTTCTGGAACAGTCTACCTTTGAGTATCAGGGGCTCTCCATCACTGGATGCTTTTAAAACCAGTTTAAAGACTTATTTTTACTCTTTAGAGTTCAAGTGATGTTGTGCATGTATTTTTGAATAGTTGCTGTTCTATGTTTTGTATGTATATACAATTTGCTTGATTGTGTTACGTTCATGTTGTTCATGTACGTTCATGTTCACGTTGTGTAATGTTACTTGGTTCTACGTGTATCCTGACTGCTTTATGTTATTAAACTACATTATTGTTCCTACTCCTGCCTTCATCGTCTTCTCTAGGATACCACTGTAACAGAATACCGGACCCAAAAACGAAAGATGGATTTCTGCGGTAGATTCACGCTAGTGGCACAGAAGAAACACGATTTTTGTTTATTCACCAAGGAATTCATCAGTGTTGCACTCTCCTGCTCCTTCGACGACGAAACCCTGAAGTCGTTGTTCTGGATCGGGGCCAACTACCATCATCCCCTGGACCGTTCGTCCCCGATCCAGAGCACAGCCAGACCCAGAGCCCGTACCTTCCCCACGGACCGTGGAGTACTTGTGCGACCCCCCCGCAGACGGAGAGTTACCACCGGCAGCTACAGGTCAGCCAGATCCCGAGACCACCGAGGACAGAGGCGACCAGCGTCCAGGAAGTGGAACTCCACCAGACGTCTGACCAGGGGTGTGAGCCCACGACATCTACGGATGAGGGAGGACTGGCTGATTGACTTCAGCGATGAGTCTACGCCCACCCAAACCCACCCGTCATCTTCATCCTCGTTACTTACTAGAGACATTATTATGGACTGTGTTCTATTTACAGATTTTTCATCTACTGTTCGCTTAGCCAGTCCTCCTACACCATCGCTGCTGGATATCGTTTGCCCTGCGCCGTCTCCGGGGAACCCCTGTGACGTTGAGCCGCAGGTCACACTCCCACCAGCAGCACATAAGCCAGAGGTTCCGGTGGCTCCACCTCCAGCTGCCGTCTTCAATGCTCCATCTCGGCCCGTCGACCTGCCGGCTCTGTCCAGGCTCCTCCCAGCTACGGTTCCGCTGGAGACCCTCCGACTGACGGCTCCTCTGGCCTCCCTCGTCCGGCCGGCTCCCCCTTGGTCAGTCATCCCTCCTCTTCCACCACGGACTTTCGAGACGTCGAGCACTCTCCGTCCCTCCACCCCTTCAGCTACAGAGGTCATCCACCCACGCCGCCAGGGGATCGTCGTCTTCTCTTCATCACTCCATCACCTTCACTCCGCCCACCTCCAGAGCCCCCTCCGGCCACCCCTGTGATGTTCCTCCACGGTGCGAGGACGCGCCTTGCCGGAGGGGGGAGCTACTGTTACGTTCACCGTCTCGTCCAGGTTGTTTGACTGTCACGTGATCCTTTGTGTTTTGCTCCCGCCACTCATTATTCACCATGGACACTGATTTCATCCCCAGCTGTTTCCTATTAGTGTGTGTATTTAAGTTCCTCCCTGTCTTCACTCGAGTGTCCGGTATTGTTTAATGTTACTTGGTCCTACGTGTATCCTGACTGCTTTATGTTATTAAACTACGTTATTGTTCCTACTCCTGCCTTCATCGTCTTCTCTAGGATACCACTGTAACAGATTGATTTTGATACTAGATTTTTATCTCCAATTTTTTCCTCCTCCTTTTCTGCTTTAAATTCTGATCTACTGTAATGCACTTTGAATCAACTACAGTTGTGTTAAATTTGAGCTACATAAATAACTTTTACATCTGTAACTTTTTTTGTGTTCAAAATTTTCAAAAATTATATAATGAGAATGTACAACATGAATCAATTTTCCAAACCGTGTTTTTGTCTTACCTGGAATCATTCTGGTACACTTATAATAAGTGTTTATATTCAGACTATTTTAGACCGGTCTGGTAGAAACCGCTGCGGAGTAGCACAGTAATGACTCGTCTTAGACATAAACAGAGAGAAGTAGCTCCGGCTACAATGTTCTTCTGCAAGATGTATGCAGTTCTGTTTATTCACCACTAGAGCGCCAAAAGTTATGGACAGCAGCTTTAAAGGTGCTCTAAGCGATCCTGGATGGAGTAAATTTCTGTTGACGTTCGAAGTGTTATCAAACAAAACAGGAGCTAGCTAGACCCTCCCTCCTCCTCCTATCCCTCCCCTCCGTGCTTCCTGAAACAGTCATGAATGCACATTTAAAATCATTCTTGTCGGTTATTGGCTGGAGCATGTTTATTATGTTTCGTGGTCCAGGCTGCACCAGTTTGTTTTTATTGCCGTTTTCGGAGCTTGTGGCGACTACAGAGACTGCGTTTTTTTACAGTGTGTTCAGGGGACAGGCAGCTAGCGGATAGTGAAGAGATGTTTGCTGTATGTGACAAAAAATGTTTTGGCCTAAAAACGCATGACATCACTTAGAGCACCTTTAACAGAAAAGCAAGTATTGGCTACTGCATGTGTGATTTGGCTTGTGAGAAAACCTGCAAAGTGGGCTCCTTTTATAATCACTAAAAAGCTGTCACTCATTTTAGTTAAATATGACCTCACAAAGTTCCATTATGATAAATGATGCTGACTGCACCATGAATCTCTTATAATGTCTGTGCTTTGCTTGTTATAATAAGAGGATTCATGAGTGTGCAGAACTCAGCACTGAAAAAAAGTTTAGATACGCACATAAAAACAATATGAATTGTTTTGGGCGGTGAGTGGATTTTAACTTAAACACCTCTGATTGGCCATTCAAGTCAACAGATATGTTTGTGATTGGCAATGCTGCAAAAACATTTTTGTAAATAGAAACATTTGATGCTCTCTAGAGCGACAACACAGATCTTTTTCACCAGTATACAATTAATATGGAGAAAACTGATCCTAGACCAGCCGTCATGGGCAGCTTTTCCCTGTAAAAGCAATCAGAATTTGGTTGAAAGTTGTGAAAATTGGCACATAGATAGAGGAAAATCTGAATATCGACTGAATATTTTCAACAGTAACACATAGAAACTACACTTTTCCTCTGATTCCGGAGCTCATGCAGAGCTGAATTCATTGCACATTTTACAGTCATATTAATGGTTTTACAGAAACAAAAGGATCTGCAAAATATATATCTGCATATATAACTGCAACAGATATTTTCCCTAAAAACAAAAAGGATTAATGAGGGCAAAATGCAAATGCTGTTTCCCTCCTTCAGCACATCCTGGACAAATATTGTCTCATCAACCAGACTCAGTTAAATAAAAGATAAATCTATTTAACATAGACTGATGTTTGATTTTGATGTTTGTTGCCTTGGAAGATCAGCTGACTGCCATGACCCAGAGTACAACACATTGCTCAGAACTTTTCTCTACTCAAGTTAAAGACATTTTTCTTGAGAGCTATTGCCTATAACACTAATCTGACGTTGCTCACTAAATCGCTATCACAACGCGTTAGCATTATGCTAGCTTGTTAGCTTGTCATCCGTGCCCGCCATCCTTTTTTCTCACGTGCCCCTTTTTCTATGAGTCTATCAAACAAACATGGTGAGTCAGGTCAGTCTACAAACATGGTGAGTCATGTCATCCTCTCCTTTTGTTGTTACTTGCACTGCCTGTCATATGCATAGTATAGCTCTTCTGTCAGCAGCGAGGGATTCACATGTCATAAATGCAGGGAGATAGTCAGGCTGACATAGAAAATCTCCGAATTAGAGACACGGATCCAAACTTTAATTGACGATAGTAAGAATGCAAGGGCTTTAGATACTGTTTTGGATGTGACTAGCTTAGTGAACTCTGTACATTGTTCGGTTCCGGCTGTAGAGCCCGTGCAGCAGGGCAATTGAGTGACCGTGAGACAGCCTAGTCACGAAAAACACCACTGTTCCATTCCAATTAGAACATCAAACAGGTTCTTTCCAGTCAGTGATGCACCCACTGAGAATCCTGTTGAAAGTGCCCTAGTTATTGGCGATTCTATTACAAGGAACGTGAAAATAGAGACACCAGCCACCATAGTCAAGTTTACCGAGAGCCAGAGCGCCTGACATCAAAGCAAATTTAAAGTGCTGGCTAATGCTAATCGTAAGTACTCTTAAGATTATTATTCACGTCAGCATTAATGATGTTCGACCTCGCCAGTTGGAGAGCACTAAAATTAACATTGAAGAGGTGTGTGAACTCGCAAGTACGATGTCAGACACTGTAATTTGCTCTAGCCCTCTTGCTGTTTGTCGAAGTGATGAGATACTTAGCAAACTGTTATCACTCAATGGCTGGCTGTCTAAGGGGGCTTTCACACTGGGCGATTGTTTCCGGTCCCCCCTGGTTTCACACTCAAATTGATTCTATCGAACCCTATTGGAGTTAGACAACAGGTGTCAGGACCCACTCATTGTCGTAATCATACTTTAGATCTAATATTGTCACATACAATCAATATTAATGCTGTTAAAATTCTGCAGCAGAGTGAGGACATCTCAGATCATTAACTAGTCTTGTGTATACTACATTTTGTCAAAGCGGCTAAACTGCCTCCCTGCCATAAATATGGTATAACCATTACTTCTACCACTAAAGATTGCTTTATAAATAATTTAAACCTCTTATTAACTCCCTGAGGTCTGAAAACGCGCCGGCTCGTTTTAGAGGATTTTTTCACATTGAAGCAAAACAGACTAATGCTGTGTTCACACCAAACGCGAACAGAGCGTCAAATTCGCGTCTACCGCGTCCAGTTTGCCGCTTGAACATTTTGAATGCATTCGCGCATATAGAGCGAAATAGACGCGCGTAAAAAACAAGCGTCCGAGGCGAAATCCGCTTCTTGTGGGAGGGGCAAGTGCTAGGCGGTTGTCTGTTTACAAGATGGCTGATGTTGATCGTGCATTCATCGAGAGAGCCACTGCTTTGTATTTACTCTGGAGAGCAGAACAGCGGCGTTGGGGTCAGCGTCGCGGGAAGGCCGCAGGTCGATAAACGTGTACGTGACTCAAAAGTGAAATGTGTATTTACAACTTACCAGGTAGCCCAATCTCCTCACCGACACTCTTTCAAGCGAGCTCCTTTTTATTCCTGTCTGAAGTATGAACTTGTGTCATAAATCTCTGGGTGACTGCTCACTGATAATATCAGTCATTCCTCCATTTTGAATGAGTGACTCCAGGCGGGCCTGCCGCCACAGCAGCAAGCAGGCTCCTGATTGGTTAACGCGGCGCGAATTTACGCCAAAGTTCAAATTTTTCAACTTGGGCGTCAGACGCGAATTCGCGTCATACGCGTAAATGCAACAAAAGCACCATTCGTGCGTATCGCGCGAATTGAGCCGCTATCGCGCTAAACGCCTCATTCGCGCCGCGAGACCTCCAGACGCGCGTAAACGCGTCTGTACATTGACTTAACATTGAAATCATTCGTGCCAGACGCTCTATTCCCGTTTGGTGTGAACACAGCATTAAAATACTCAGTCATTTCTTGTCATAGAGACATAAGTAATATATCAATTGAAACTATAGAATGTCGTCTTTTATTTGTGTACACTCAGAGTAAAAACACAATGTTGTGCTTTTTGTAAAATAAAGAAAACTAACATGATGCGTGATCTCTCCTCTCCCTCTGAACGAAGTTCAATCTGATAGTTCTCAGAAAATGAACTGTAACTTATGAATACTAATGACAAAAAAATGACACTTATGTCTAAAGAAACGTTGAAATTTCAGGTTTTAAATTGTGTAAGTCAAATCGAAAACAAACATTCTGTGTTTATGTAATCTGTATGAAAAGAGAGCCATATCAGAAGTCCGAGATTCAGCTCATTACCCGCTAATGCGGCCATGCCCACGGAGCCAGCGCTATTCAGAGGCAAATTCAGAGGCAATACATGCATTCATCGTCTCAGTCGTGTATTTATTGTCTTGAAAAGTGTTTATCTGGATGTTAAAGCCATGGTTAGCGATCTCTAGAAGACTAATGCCATTAGTTCCTAGTTCCTTTTCTTCTTTATATGGATTTGTGGCCTAAAGGTGTGCAGAGCGCCCTCCGGCTGCAAGTATGAATTGAAAACACAGTATCCAGCACTCATAGTGATGATAATAAATATTGAATAAATATTACTCCTCAGTATAGAATATTGACATGAACATATAATAATCCATCAATATTTCTCCAAATGTGCATGCTTTTAAGCTAAAAGCCTATATGAAATGCCATAGAGGTTACATAATTGTTCAGACACTTTGCATCACAGAAATACATTATATTTTAAAGAATATAAGTCAAGGCAAGTCAAATTTATTTATATAGCGCTTTTACAATTTGTAATTGTTTCAAAGCAGCTTTACATATTAGAAGCACAGAAAAAATGGAAGTGGTTAAAAATAAACTGTACAAACAAGCGTGGTAATATGTAACATATACAAGATGGTGCTACATTAAGCCAATGTCGGCTGACTTCCAGGGGTGGAAAAAACCCCTAGGAGAAAAACCCAGCGTGCTAGCACTGGGAAAAAAGTCCTAGGAGGGAAAAAAAACCCTTTGAAGATATATATAATATATGTAAATGTATATGGAGATCAAAATCTGAATTATACATTTTTATTATAGAGATTAAAAATAGATTATATATAAATATATGTAAGCGGATACGGGGATTAAAAATCTGAATTATAGATGCAGCCAGAATTGGATCTTTAGGCCCATTGTCTCCTGGGCTACGTTGTAGTCAGGTCCAGACGCAGGTTCTCCATCTGATCTGGATACGGCCTGGATCCAGCACCCGGCAAACCTCAGGATAAGCAGAGAGACTGATATTAGCGTAGATGCCATTCTTATTCTGATGTACAGGTATATCTAGTGTTATAGGAAATGTTCTCGGTTCCAGCCGACCTAATTATTGCAGCGTAACAATCCTTTAACGGATTTGAAAAATGTTAATAAGCTCACTTAGGTACTGGGGAGCTAAACCATTTAGAGCTTTATAAGTAAGTAGCAAGATTTTAAAATCTATACAATGTTTAATAGGGAGCCAATGTAATGTTGACAGAACTGGGCTAATATGGTCCATATTTTCTGGTTCTAGTAAGAACTCTAGCTGCCGCATTATCAAAGAGCACACCCAGGTTCCTAACTGAGGACGAAGGTTTAATGGAGCACCCGTCAAGTGTTAGAGAGTATTCAAGGTTTTTTCGTGAGGAAGTTTTTGGTCCAAAGATTAGGATATCAGTTTTTCTGAATTTAATAATAAGAAATTTCTTGTCATCCAGTTTTTAATGTCAGCTATGCATTCTGTTAGTTTTGTGAATTTGTAGGTTTCGTCAGGGCACGAGGAAATATAGAGCTGAGTATCATCAGCGTAGCAGTGAAAACTAACACCATGCTTCCTAATTATCTCTCCTAAGGGCAGCATGTACAGAGTGAAAAGCAACGGTCCTAATACTGAGCCTTGTGGTACCCCATATTTAACCTGTGATCGATACGACATCTCTTCATTAACTACCACAGACTGATAACGGTCAGATAAGTATGATTTGAACCATGCCAAAGCAATTCCACTAATGCCAATATAGTCTTTTTAAAAGAATGTTATGATCGATAGTGTCAAAAGCAGCACTGAGATCTAATAACACTAATAGAGAAATACAGCCACGATCGGATGATAGGAGTAGATCGTTTGTAACTCTAATGAGAGCAGTCTCAGTACTATGGTATGGTCTAAATCCTGACTGGAAATCCTCACAGATTCCATTTCTTTCTAAAAAGGAGCACAGTTGTGTTGAAACTGCCTTTTCTAGTATCTTTGACAGAAAAGGTAGATTCGAGATTGGCCTGTAATTTACTAAATCTCTCGGATCTAGTTGAGGTTTTTTAATAAGAGGTTTGATAATAGCCTGCTTAAAGGTTTTTGGCACGTGTCCTAGTGTTAAAGATGAATTAATTATATCAAGAAGTGGACCTACGACCTCTGGAAGCATTTCTTTCAGTAGTTTAGTCGGCATTGGGTCTAACATACATGTCGTTGATTTTGATGATTTGATAAGTTTAGATAATTCTTCCTCTCCTATAGCGGCGAATGATTCTAGTTTTACCTCAGGGACACTACAGTGCACTGTCTGAAGCGAAACTGTAGACTGTTGCATGTTTATAATTTTCTCTCTAATATTATCAATCTTGCAAGTAAAGAAGTTCATAAAGTCATTACTGCTGTGCTCTATGGAAACGTCAGCAGTTGAATCTCTGTTTCTAGTTAATTTAGCCACTGTGTCAAATAAATACCTAGGATTATGTTTGTTTTCTATTAAGAGATTTGAAAAATAAGTAGATCTAGCATTTCTTATGGCTGTTCTGTACTCAATCATTTTTTTCTTTCCACGAAAGGCGAAAAACTTCTATTTTTGTTTTCTTCCAACTACGTTCAGCTTTTCTAACAGCTCGTTTTAGAGCCCGAGTGAGCTCATCATACCACGGCGTTGGATTAGTTTCCTTAATCTTCTTTAGACGTAAAGGAGCGACTGCATCTAATGTGCTGGAAAAGAGAGAGCCAATAGTTTCTGTTGCAGCATCGAGTTCTTCTAAGTTGTCAGGTATACTAAGGCGATGAAACTGCTCGGGGAGATTATTTATAAAGCAATCTTTAGTGGTAGACGTGATTGTTCTACAATATTTATGGCTGGGTGGTGGTTTTGTAGCCTTGGCTAATTGTATTATACACGAGACTAAATAATGATCTGATATATCATCGCTCTGCTGTAGAATTTCAACAGCATCAATATCTATTCCATGCGACAGTATTAGATCTAGGGTATGATTACGACAATGAGTGGGTCCTGACACGTGTTGTCTAACTCCAATAGAGTTTAAAATATCTGCAAATGCCAATCCAAATGCATCTTTATTATTATCTACATGGATATTAAAATCACCAACAACAAGGACTTTATCCGCAGCCGGTACTAACTCTGATAGAAACTCAGCAAATTCTTTGATAAAGTCAGTATGGTGCCCTGGTGGTCTGTATACAGTAGCCAGCACAAATGTCAACTTACATAATGTTACATAAAGCACCATCACAAATTACAGCAACACCTCCCCCTTTGCCTTTCTGTCGAGGATTGTGTCGATAATCATAACCTTGAGGACTAGATTCATTTAAAGTAATGTAATCCCTTGTGGAAAAAAAGTGCACTTTAGTATACTTTTATAAAGTGTACTTATTGCAAAAATAATATACTTTAAAAGAACACACTTAAGTGTGAATTAAATGTAATGTTTTCATCGCTTAAGTGCATTATATCTGTACTTAATTTCAAATATATCACATATTAAGTTCATATTAAATGCAATAAGTTGAACTTAAGAGTGATTTTTTTGAACAACTTAAGTGGTACTTTAATACAACTTTATGACAACCTTCGTAATTGTTTCTAGTACCTTTAAAATATAGTTGAAGTGCACTGCCCAATGCACTAACAAGCAATTAATTTGAACTAAAATATATTTTAATATCAGATATCAATACACTTAAGTGTGAATTAAATGTAATGTTTCATCCGCTTAAGTGCAATCTATTTGTAATCAATTTCAAATATATCACAGATTAAGTTCATATTAAATGCAATAAGTTGAATTTCTGAGTGATTTTTTTAAAGCACTTAAGTAGGACTTTAATAAAAAATTTTATGTACTTCAAAATATGGTAAAAGTATACTTCCGAATGTACTGACAAGCAATTAATGCGAACTTAAATATACTTTAATGTAATTTACATGTACAGTATTATATAATTTAATACATTTGCAATTACATTTTTTGTACATATAATAATGAAGTTACAATTTAGTATATTTCAAAATATTACAATCAACACAAATGCAAATTGAAACCCTCTACATTTACTGACAAAATAATCTCTAAAACAAATGCACAAAAACCTTTTTGTTGATGCACAAGAAAAACCCAAGAAACACTATACACAATCACAAACAATTACAACACTTTAACTCTTATTTAGAAAGAGTCTGGAGGACAGTGAGGCTTATATGCACTATAATTTTCTCCATCACATACAAAGGTACCTAAACCTACCATCACAATCTTTCTGCATTTTTACATTTTCAGATAAAATCATTCTGTATAAGATGATAAATAAGATAACACCCATGAATTAATACAAACAAAATGTAAAGAAAAGAATCAAAACTTTGGGTAACACTACAATAATTTTCTATTAGTTAACTACTTTAGTTAACATGAACTATGAATGAAAAATACTTTAAGCATTTATAAATCCTAGTTAATATTACGTATGCATTATTAAAATCAAAAGTTGCATATGTTAATAGATAATGCACTGTAAACTAACAGGAACAATAACTATACATTTTATTAACTTGAGAAAAAAAAAATGTATTGCCTAATGTTAACAAATATTGATAAATACTGTAAAAAAAAAAAGTCAATGCACATAGTTAGATAATGTTATCTAATATATTAATTGATGTTAACAAGCAAGACCTTTTGTAAAGTGTTACCTTTTGTAAACCTTGTTACTTATAAGCTCTGCAACCCTTACTAGCACAAACATTAAACAGGACAAAAAGGTTTCTTCTAAAATCTTACTCCAGCATTACAGTGAATGTAATTTGAAAAGAAAAAACAAAACAAACAAAAAAACAATGAATTCCAAAGACACAAAAACAAGAAAACCAAAATTGTCTGTCACCACCTTTTTTTTAAGTTGTATGAAAAAGTGTCAATGTCCCAGAAGCTCTTCATCGGCAGAAAACCTTAAATGTCCATGAAGCTGCGAACCACCTCTGCACAGTATGCATAAATGAACATGTTCCAAAGAGGCAAGAAAGTAAAAAAAATAAATACCTGGAGGAAAAAAAAAAACAAAAAAGAAGTAAGAGTCAGTCCATTATTATAATTGGTTCAATCGAATGAAATCAATAGATATAGATATATATACAGAATTCCAAAGTTTATATACACCTTTGTAGGTTTGAAAATAATAAAAACCCATTTGGTATTCCCTAAAGGCAAAGAGTTGCTGATAGTGATTGAAGCCTGTGGCCAAGATGTTTACTGTGTACTGATAATGTCCTCCACTTTAATACCAGTTACAGTGTGAAATAAATATGAATGAACATCTGAAGGTGTGTTACAAGATACAGTACAACTGATCCATAACATGTCACATTTAATCGCTCAATCAGTGTTTCAACGCGTGGAAAGACGTCAATAAAACAGCTTGTAAACAATGTCATGTAACATCACATTTACTTCAGAAAAATCATATTCAGCATAAACTCATTAGTCAGCTATAGAGAGGAGCGTTCTGCTAATTATATGCACCACGTTACATATTCATTATAATTTTATTTTAAATATTTTTTTTATAATTAATTTATGTATTTAATGATTGAATACATATTTTATGGCAGCTACAATTTAAATGTTTATATTTCAAAAAACAATTTAGAGTAGAAATATGATTATGTAATTCTAAAGTTTACATAATCATAACTTTATTATAAAACAAACAAATCATACAAATTAGCATTGTATTTGTTTCTTTATTTAGTACTTCCCTGATGAAGCAGTTTATTCTGCAAGGTGTAAGTAAACTTTTGACCGCAACTGCATCACCCAAGATGAATTACCTCAGTCATCAGGACAACACTTGTCACGGTTGATCAATCCGCTGTCTCATTCTGGTGTCTGTGTGTTTGTGTGGGTGTGTCTGGTTGATGGTTCTGTGTGGGCGTAGCCGCTGATTGTTGATCAGCGGCAGCTGTGTGCAATCACTATCTGCCTATTTAACACCTTGTCTTTCGTCTCATGTTTGTCAGATTGTTGTTTGGAATCCTGGTGTTGTGTCCTGTGCTCTCTCGTGTTTGTTTGTTCCCCGGAGTGGATTACCTCGTCGTTGTTTCCTGTTCCTGTTCCCCGTCGGACTCTCACTTTGGATTGCACTCACGGATTCGGACGCACGGACTCACGGACTTACGACACCATCTCACCTCACCACAGGATTTCCAGCTGCCCATCGAAGTCCCTGCGTCACCACTCTCCTGCTACTGTCTCTCCTCGTTTAATGACTAACTCTGGTGTGAAGCTCTAATAAAGAGATTAACTTGCACTTGCATCTGTCATTCTTTCCGTGACAACACTGTTGTAGAATGCTGGGAGAAGCTCCTTCACATTTCCCACAAACACCAGGATTCCAGTGACCACACCATCTTCACTGACACTGGCCTTTCAAAATAGAGAACATTTTTATAAACATTTTTATACTTTACAAGGAATTAAACATAACTTTATCAATTACACAAATATAGATAAATAACCCAAGGCCCAAGCAAATTGAGGGGTTTTGCTTTGAAAATAATTATATAATAATATCATTCTATATAAATATAAATATATAATGATTAGATGGGGATTTGTAAGTGCACAGGTGAGAATTTATTACTTGCAAACAGAAAAGATTCAAAGCATTTAAAAGCTATAAGGACAGTTGATGGCAGTGTTTTAGCTTAATTAATGGAAAAACATGGAACATCACCTCATCAATACAGGTCTTTGATTCCACATAGCTTGCACTGTATCTCCAATAACAAATCTGTACTGATCCTACAAAATGAATATATAAAACAACAGATAAGCACAAAAATATTACATATTACAAACACAAACAGTAATTGAACAACTAACTTTTCAAATGCAAAAAGAAAAATAGATTATAAGCATTACTGGTGGTTATAATAGCGATTAAATGTATATAATTGTCTTTAAATGTTACAAATACGGATCTTTGAATTTAGTTCTGCAAATTTAACTTAAAGTCATTTAAAATGATTTAAAAAGTCAGAGTTCAGTGTTCTTTAAACACGCCCACACACGCGACCACGTTCATATTGTATAAGAAATTATTATAATGCAATATATAAATTATATATAAAATATATAAATAAATTACAGGAAACATGATTAATTCACCTCCATATTGCGATTAAACTAAATAATTTACACTCATAAGAACTGCTATGTTCCGGTGAAAAAATAAAGATAAAGAGAGCATATATCAAGATACTTACTTGCTTCTTTATTTGTAATACATAACGTCTCATTTGTAGTCATCCAAACGTGCAATCCTTTGTTTTCTTCTTTGATCAGCAAAGTTGCCTCGCGCATCGCGATCACAGAAAGATGGCTGAAGGTGCATTTTTCAAACTCTGGTGAAGTAATGCGCCGTCATGACGTAGTATTGTGGCGCATGCGCATGATTAAATTTGTTCAAGTTGAAGTTTTTCTAATTCATTGTTGTAGTTAGACTGTAAGTTTACAGAACGTGACTCATTCACCTAAGTGAAATTAAATAATTTTATAGTTTAGTCTGATTAAAATTAAATGTATTTTAACTGAATATGAATTCAAATGATTTTTTAGATCTGTTAAACTTTTGCTTGCAATTAAATAGGTTTAATCAACTTAGAACAACAATGATATTATAAGTATTATACAGATATGTAAAGTACAGCACTGTTGCATTAAGTATCACAAATACAGCACTCCGTAAAAAAACAAATAAATAAATAAATAAAAATAAAATAATTTTATGTCAAATATTATGTAGAAAACTGACAGCTGGTGCTGGTGATAAAAATTTCAACAATAAGTTGTACAGGATTATACACTGTATAAGCAAGTGTTTTGAAATTCAGAAAAATAAATTTCAAGTGTATTAATGCACACAGTATTTATCAAAGACTAAGCACATTTAAAATACATTAACAAATGTCATCTTGGACAACACACTTAAGTTGAAATTAAAATAAATTATTTTTCATGTGCTTTAATATATAAGTCAATACATCAGAATAAGTTTACTTATTTAAAACACTATTAAGTCATAATTAGGTAAAAATTAAGTGCATTTTTAAAAAGTGCTCTTAAGCATGTTTAGAAATATTGTCATGAAAGTGTACTTTCTTCAAGTACAACTTAATAAGTCATTATTACAAAGTGCAATTTTAAAAAAGTGTTAATAAATATTGTCATTTAAGTGTACTTTCTTTAAGTACAACTTAATAAGTCATTATTACAAAGTGCATTTTTAAAAACTGCACTTAAGCGTGTTAATAAATATTGCTATTAAAGTGTACTTTTTTAAGTACAACTTAATAAGTCATTATTACAAAGTGCATTTTTAAAAAGTGCACTCAAGTGTGTTATTAAACATTGTCATTAAAGTTTACTTTCTGTAAGTACAATTAATAAGTCATTATTACAAAGTGTATTTTTAAAAAGTGCACTCAAGTGTGTTAGTAAATATTGTCATTTAAGTGTACTTTCTTTAAGTACAGCTTAATTTGACATTATTACAAAGGGCATTTTTAAAAAGTGCACTCGAGCATATTAATAAATATTGTTATTAAAGTGTACTTTCTTTAAGTAAAACTTAATTTGACATTATTACAAAGTGCATTTTTAAAAAGTGCACTTAAGCATGATAATAAATATTGTCATTAAAGTGTACTTTATTTAAGTACAACTTAATTTGACATTATTACAAAGTGCATTTTTAAAAAGTGCACTTAAGCATGATAATAAATATTGTCATTTAAGTGTACTGTCTTTAAGTACAACTTAATTTGACATTATTACAAAGTGCATTTTTAAAAAGTGCACTTAAGCATGATAATAAATATTGCCATTAAAGTATATTCTATTTAAGTACACTTAAGTGGCCTTTAATTTTAATTATATTGTATTATCTGCAAGTGCACTTTTTAAAAAGTATACTAAGTACACACAAAGTACACTTTCAATACAATTAAGTGCACTTCTTTTTCACAAGGGATCATCTGGTTTTAGCCAGGTTTCTGTCAAACACAGCAAGTCTATTTTGTTGTCTGTGATAATTTCATTTACAATAAGTGCTTTTGAAGAAATAGATCTAATATTCAGTAACCCAAGCTTTATCATTTGTTTATCTGATTTATCTGTGATTTTCATTTTTTGAACATCAATTAAATTTTTACCCTTAAAAGGTTTCGGAAGTTTTTTGTATTTACTAGTTCGAGGTACAGACACAGTCTCTATGTGAGATATAATAGAATAACATTATTTTAAATTGAGCTGAGACATGATTACAAAGGTTTTTTTCACAGCCTACCTGACTGAAAGGCCTCATTAATATGCAAGTCATTTCAGGTCATTATTACGTGATTCTTTTGTCTTCTCAGTTGTAAATGACTCATTATTCATGATGATTCACGCCTCCACGCATACTGTGTTTCTTGACAAAAAGTGTCTTACAAAAACTAAATCAATATATTGTTTTATATGAAGGAGTAGGCAGCATAATTTTTACATAATTCTAAAGCAAAAACTCTAGTCTACAACCTCCAATACCCAGAAGTCTTGTGAACACAGATTTAATATACTTTTTTTGGCCTTATTTCAGCGACTTAAGTTTTTTTGTTTTTTTCAATAACCACGCATAAACGTTATTCCTTCAAAAATACAAACATGTACATACATGTTCCTCACATATTATTGTAGCCTAGTTTGTGCTGAATACAATGTAATGACACTTTTTACATTAATATGTTCATGAACAACTGAAAAAAGCACAAATGTCAGGGCATGTCAAAACTTCTCCAAGTCCCAAATCAGCCTCAGACTCCAGAGGGTAAAAAACCTCTTATTAAAAACATATCATAAAAAATTGAATGACCAGTAATTTCTTACTACTAAATTCAGAAAAAACAGAGATTGTAATTTTTGGACCAAAAACTTCTTCACATAATATCCTAGAATACTGTCTAACACTTGATGGCTGCTCTGTTAAGTCTTCATCATCAGTTAGGAACCTGGGTGTGCTCTTTGATACCAATCTTTCATTTGAAGGCCATGTTACTAGCATCTGTAAAACCGCATTTTTCCATCTTAAAAATATATCTAAACTACGAAATATGCTCTCAATGAAAAATGCAGAACAGTTAGTTCATGCTTTCATGACCTCAAGGCTAGATTACTGGGTGGTTGTTCCGCTCGCCTGATAAATAAACTACAACTCGTACAAAATGCAGCAGCTAGAGCTCTTACTAGAACTAGGAAGTATGACCATATTAGCCCAGTTCTGTCGTCACTGCATTAGCTTCCTGTTAAACATCGTAAAGATTTTAAAATCTTGCTAATTACTTACAAAGCACTAAATTGTTTAGCTCCCCAGTACCTGAGCGAGCTCTTAAAGCATTATAGTCCTTCACGTCTATTGCGATCTCAGAATTCAGGCCAGCTGATAATACCTAGAATATCAAAATCAACTGAAGGCGGCAGATCCTTTTCCTTTTTAGAACCTAAACTTTGGAACAGTCTTCCTATCACTGTTCAGGAAGCAGACACACTCTGTCATTTTAAATCTAGACTAAAAACACATCTATTTAAACTTGCATACACATAACACATTATCTACTTTTATAATTCAAATCATGTAAATTGTTAGGCTGCATAGATTAGGTCAGCCGGAACCGAAAACACTTCCCATAACACCTGATGTTCTCGCTACATCATAAGAAGAATGGCATCTACGCTAATATTAGTCTCTTTCTGTTTATCCCGAGGTTTGGCGCAGTCTGACAGATCCAGGCCGTATCCAGATGAGATAAAGGACCTGCGCCTAGACATGATGATAACGCAGTCCTGACTTTCAACCAATCTATCCCTGCGAAGGCCCATTTCCCTTTCCTTTCCCTGTGTATAGATAAAACGTTATCAAAATTATTCCAGTTCGCATAGATCCGCGGACACAACTAATTTTTCTGTATTATGCAGAACAGTAAAGTAATTTGGCAAATATCACTTTTTAAAAAAAAACCAAGCTTCTACACACTCAAACACCTAAACCAACACGTAAATGAATGGCAAGAATGCATTAAAGGTATTTGGTTTTCAGTAGGAAAGGTGTCATTTTAGTGGCCCCAAAAGTAATAATTAACCATTTTTAAAACATAAGTGATTCAATCAAAAATTTTAGCTTGAGAAGAATTTTCCTATTGTCACTGTGAAGTTGCTTTGAAACATTATGTATTGTGAAAAGCACTATATAAATGAAGATGACTTGACATGACTTGACTTAAGGTGTCGCATATGCAGAAGCTTGCGGTTTCATTTCTACATTTTTCTTTTGGTAGTCAGTTTAGGGGTTTGGGCATTAGTTAATGGGCTTTTGTTTGATTATTTCCTTTGTTTACTGACACCTTTGTGTTTTTTTTTACTTTATTTGCTCCTCATGTTTCTCTTGTATTGTCCCTTTTCCCCTGTGTTAATAAACTTTGGGTTTTTCTACAGTCTTGTTGTCTGATCTGTTCTCCCTCACACCGCAACAGCTGCATCTCACTTAAATGTTGCAGATTTAGAGTGTTTCTGTCTGAGTTTTGTAGGTCATCAGTGTGCTGGAGAGTAGATCCTGTGCTTCAGTCAATGATGAGCTGAGAAACACTGATGTTATGCTGCATGTTGCTTTATTTAAAGCAGTAACTGTGTAGTTACTGATGCAGTGATAAGCTGTTTGCCAAGTACTTTAAAGGGGACCTATTATGCAAAATTAACTTTTGCATGGTGTTTGGGCATTAATGTGTGTTAGCAGTGTGTGTACACAACCACCCTGTGGTATGCGGTGTTCGCATGCATCTGCGCATCTTTGTGTGTGTGTGTGTGTGTGTGTGTGTGTGTGTGTGTGTGTGTGTGTGTGTGTGTGTACACATAAAACAGCCGCACTTTTAGAACTGATCTGTCTTTCGTGTCTTCTTGCACTCAAATGGTTTAAAATCTCTTGAATGTTTAAACTGACAGGACCTAAAACACCTTTAAGTGATAAACTTTCATTGTATGATGGGCAGACTTTGCAATTAATCAAAGAATCACCTACGTTTTTTTTTTAACCGTGATGCCGATCCCTATACTAGACATCGCACGTCCTGTGACTATCGCGGATGCGCACATCGCAATTTCGATGCAAACTCTGTTCTACACAAAAGCACATGACTGTTTCATGACTTCATCACACCTTTTGAAAACACACTGAATACTATTACAAATATTATGGCTTTTATGCCAATTCTATAAGTTAGGTAATGTTTGTGTATTTTCTAATGTGGCATCTGTAGCCTGTCTAACTGTAATTATTTCAGCATCAAGTGTGATTTGAAACATGTATCTCGCATTGTTTGCTATTGAATGAACTGACTGTTAAAAGTACTAAACTAAAAAAAGAAGTTCATACTGTTGTTTCGGTGATTAAACCGAATGTTCTCTTTACACATCACAAAGATCTTGTGTTTGAAACAGTGATTATGTAGAATGAAAACATGTACAGCTAGAAAGAAAGCACAAGTGTGATCAGTTTGACGTTTTGAAAATGTACTTGTGAAAAAAGCACCAAAGTGATTAAAAAAACTGTAATAAAAAGCATGTACAGTATATTCACAAATTCACACGCAGCGGGAAGTCATGTGAGTTGTAATTAAGCCAAACTTACAACATTTTATATTTATCTATGATCTGGTTAATGTTGATAATTACACACCATGCCTTGTGAACATATTCAAATGATTTAACCCTCTGGTAAGACGTTGGCATATGGCAACAATTAATTTCTAATTATTTCCTTGTTATTCAGAAACAAATACAACATATTGCACTATGGAAATTAAAGGCGCAGGCCTTAAGGTAGCCAATGATGTTTTTAAGTCACATGACATGTGAATGTCCCTCTAAAACTCTCTTTCCCACAGTCACCCTCACACTGAAGACGCCTGTTGAAGTGCTCCAGAAGTTGCTCTTTTAACCTCATTTCTAAACATCTCTTCTCAAAGGGGATTTTTGCAGCATCGTTGATAAGTAAATTAGATATTTTTATTCACAAATCAACTTTGCCAAACATAGTGTAAATTGAGAAAATATCAATGATTACATATGGCAACGCTGTACCACAGTGGAGGTCCTGTCAAGTACAGACCCTGGATTTACTGTAACTTATGGCAGGATCTTGGTATTTGTGGGATATTTAAGGAGGGATCTCTACTTTCCTTTGATAACATCTCAAGATATAATTTACCTAGGCTATATTTTAAAAAATATATAATGAATATACTAAATATTCATTCTCAGTTATTGAGAAAATCCTTCTGAAACCTCCTCCGGACAAGTTCATTCTTCTTTTCTATAAAGCTCTATACAGATTGATTTGGGAAAGAGCTCAGGGTGGATATTTTATTTATGGATTATTATCTAAAATTTATAGATGTTTTTATTCTTCTTTTTATGCACCTGCATACCAAAGCAAATTCCTTGTACATGTTGTAGTTGTCAATAAAAGTGGATTCTGACTCTGATATTTTGGAAGAGGAGTGGGAGACGGTCTGGTCCCAGACCAATAGGCTTTCAGTGTGTAACAGAATCCTCATATTACGCCTCATATAAGACACACAATTCAACTATTTCACCGCTCTGCCCTGAATGAAGTCTGATATAGGAGGTTATACTCATTGTATACAGGACTGTCATGTGATTCAGACTTACTGGTCCAGAGTTGTGGTTCAATTAAATAACATCTCTTCATGTATGAGTGATGTTGTACTCAGTTATGTACAGCTAAGGGCAGCCTTTAGCTAAATTTTTACCTAATGTTGAATATTGTTAAATGACATTAATGTAATAAGATGACTTCTTCTGTGGCGTACGTTATTGCATGCACACTGTTCTTATGTGAGCTCCTGTTTTCTGTTTTCATCTGGGCAGACTTCAAGCCCTCTGACAGACAATAAAAGCTGACCAAAAAATAAAGACAACATCATTGGTTTACTCAGTTGCATGGTTAAGGAAGGAAAGCACAACATTAAATCTTGTTATATAGCAGATGATTGCTTCTAGAAACACTAATATTCCTAAGATACACGTTTGATCTTCATGCTGAAGGATTTCACACTGACAGTGAAACTGCTCTTCCAGGTTGACCAAACAACACCAATGCTGAAATGGGTGTCATCTTCTCCCCATAAATACACACCGTTGGGGTTTGCATTGAGACAAAATTTGTACCAAAATGCCCCCAGAAACTCTTTAGCACAGTTACTTCCATAGGAGTCTTGGTCTTTGTCAAAGGTGGAGAACTTCTGATCATTATGAGCAGATAAAGAGTCGCCTGCAGAGAAGAAGAGCATCACTGAGGACAGTAACTCAACTGGAATGAGTTTTCATGAGTATGAATGAAAGTGTCCTACCTGCTCCTCCATCTCTGAACCCTGAAACATGCAGTTTATACCCGTCAGTTTCAGGACTCACAGAGAAGGACGAGTACAGAGCAAAACCCTTGCTTCCTTCAAAGTCCTCCAGATCCACTCTCAGCATGTACTTCCTGTTACGTGTCAGCTGGTGAAAGTTCTCCAGCCCTGTTCACACACACATGAAGAACATGTTCAACCAAACACTGGACATTCATAAATCACATTTTAAAAGTTTATAGTCATTCCAGCCATAATATACAGCGGCCTCAACATGTATTTGGCTTCTTTTGGATACTTCAGTCCCACTTAACAATGTCTTAAATTTAACGCATTAGATTCAAAATACCAAAACCACTAAAAGCCCAAGAATACTCAATTTTCTCACACACAAAGTCATTCATGGACGTGTTCGGCACATGTGCACTATGTTTATTTTCTCAATCAGTTAGTACATGCACTGTCGCCCGCATACAGTTCCACAGAAAACTCAGGATGTGGACGGTGTGCGTGTGCAACAGCACATGTGAGAGTTAATTACGGCATGAGGACAAGAAAAGAGCCTTTGCAGCCTAACCAGGATTTCTCACAACTAGTCTCAATGTGATTTGTAATGGATGAAGTAATTTCTCCTCAAGTTCACACAGGTATCATGACAAATATAATCCACACAGTTTCACAACCAAAAGTTGGCACTTTTCTTAATTTTTTTAACCCTTTAATTGGCGGCGTATCCTGTGGGATACAAACATTTGAGAGGCTGTGGGGAGAGTGAGGGAAAGTTTAGGTCTCATTTCTTGGTTTCAGTAAGAATTATTCATAAGGTAGGATTTTGTGATCACACAAATGGTTTATTTCTGCATTCTATATTGTTAAAATTCTTTGATTTAGTTGATTTTATACTGTGCAATTGTTTTTACAAAGCCAGTAAAAGTACACTTCCTAGGAATATTCAAAAGCTCTTTGGCAGAGAGAGGGAGTGATAATCTGAGGGGGTTTGGTAACTTTAAAGTTCAGGCAGTGAGAACCACAAGGAAAAGTTTGTGTGTGTTTGATTGGGGTTACAGCTCAAGCATTATCCAAATATTCATCATTTTAAAATTAGATATAAGGAAATGGTTTTGTCACATTACATTAATGAGCAAGGTGGTGTTTGACTGTTATGGGTAAATAATTAAACTGATTTAAATACATAGTTAAGTAGATAAGATACTTTATATATATATATATATATATATATATATATATATATATATATATATATATATATATAAATATTATACGATTAATGACTATGACTACACTATAATACTGGTCTCTGAAAGCATATTGTGATTTTAGCTGACTGATTATCATGATTATTTTATAACAGTTATTAGGTTATTATAGTAGGCGGATTTGATAATAAGATGAAAATAGCATCCCAGAAGAGATAATGTTATAACTGTCACAGTTCCCGTGTTCCCCGGACTCCATTTCTCACAGTCCTCCTGTTCTCCACACCCTCACTCACTTCCCTCGTCATCTCCCCATCATCACTTATCGTCATGACCTGGACTTCCTCGTTTGCACTCCCTTTATATATGGACTCACTCCCTTCACTCCTTGTCTGTTCTAAATGTTATTTGATGTGTTGGATGTTGTTTCTAGCTCCTTTATGTTAATAAATACACATTTACTGTGGAAGTCCGTGAACGCCTCATCTCTACAACACCAGCACGTAACAATAACCTACAGTGTAGGCATAAGTGAGTAATGTGGGATATTGCATATGATCAATATATTATCTATATAATGTCTCCAGGCTTGATATTTGCTGCTATGATTATCATTGTCATTATTATTATATCAGTATATAACAATCAGTTTGTGGTCAGGAGCTTGAACTGAATCAATTCAAGAAAGTGGTGACAGTGTTGATGGTAATAAATATAGAGATAATTACATGGAAACACACTTATAAATATTTCAGTAATTAAATCTACTGCACACAACATAATTCTCAGGACAGGGCTAGCAAGTGGTGGCTCTGTTGCTCGGAGAGCGCCCCCTTCTGGCAGCCGACTCGCCAAAATCTTGTCTCTTTTAATGCACAGCATAGACAGGCAAAGGGTGGTGCTGTTGTTAAGCCGAGTTCAGACTGCACGATTTTAGCTTGCTCGTTCACGCGAGTGACAATCACGCAGTGTGAATGAGCAAAGACCCGATCCTGAGAGAATCGCCGACGAGTAGCCGACACCCGTGAGATATTTGGCATGCTAAATATCTGGACCTGTCTGCGTTTCAAAATCCTGCTGTGTAAAAAGTGTTCTGACTGAAAACTACATCGGCGATCACCGACAGCCAATGAGAGAGCAAGATACAGAGCAGCGGGGAGTTCGGGGAGGAGTTATAGACCACAGTATCAGCAAGCATGGCTTCATTCACATAAACATTACAATTCTATCAAACGGAAACAAAGCACAAACATTTGCTTGACCATCTGCAACAGCAGCACATTGAAAAGTTATTTATTTACCTCCAACTCTCATTGCAGAACACACAATCCACAGTCTCCCCAACCATTTCCTCCTCCATATTTTTCTTTTCTTTTTGTTGTTTTCGCTGCAAATCAGCGCACAGGCAATTTGTATTGCAAGCTTCTTGCGGGCTACCGTTTTTAATAATAATAATAACTCCAGTCTTGCACGCATGATATCGTGTTGTTTCCTTGTCATGTCACGTGTGTTTGGTTGTGAAACGTAGTTTGCGTGCCAGACAGAGTTGTCGGCGATTCTTCCTATTGTAAAGTCATGCAGTGTGAAACCTTCTGTCACCGATCAACACAGCAGCGACTGAATGCTGGCCAAGATAGTCGTGCAGTGTGAAAAGAACAATGAACCGACTACTTTGAAAATCATGCAGTCTGAACTCGGCTTAAGACATCGTAATTACTTAATACAACTGTCATGCTTAAACAGTAAGTTATAGTATATTATAAATAATTGGAAGTATTATTCTTATCCAATTCTTAACTAATATATTGATATATGATGATATACAATGGTAAAATGAGTTATAAAAGTAATATTTATATTAACAAGTATCATAAGCTTAGAAAGAAACATCTACATTGCATATGTGTAATGTAATTATTAAGTTATAATGTATGACATATGTCAGATATTGTATATAAATACATTGTTCTTTATATTAGTAACCATTCATTAGGATGAATAGGGGGTGGGGTTAAATAAGTTAATCTTCTTCCCACTCCTTTTCGAGCTATAATATACAAACTGTGAATATGTCTGAAATATATTTATAGATACTGTTATTCCGATTGATTCTTTTGTTTGTTTTTTCCACCCAGTGTGGGTATAATGTATAATATTGTTCAAAATATTTATTTTTCTGTGTACAATACTTTTATTTCTATGGCTCGAAATAAAGTAATCAATCAAACATGTTGAAAGGTTGAAAGGGTGTTTGTTGTGAATATTTAGATATATTGACTTTGTTCATAAAGTTTTTGTTTAGCTCACGGGCAGCATTTGAAAACAGCATGACCACCTGTAGTGGGAAATCTGGTCCGTGTACCTTTGTATAATTTTTTTTTTTTTTTCATTTTTGTCTGCTAAACGGAAAAACGAAGAAAGCATTCATCACATATTTGTCCCTCCTCATGAGCATAAATAAACAAATCTCGAGTCATTTTTTCATATTTTTATTTTTGTTTTAATCACACTTTGTTCTAATCCACCAAAAGGAAAAACACTAAAACCAAAATGGATAAATAGCTTGAATATTCGATTTCTACATGGACGGGAATAAAATGCCCCTTTCTGCTGATTGGTCAACCAAAGATCAAGCCGCGCCTTCAGTTCATGTATTTGGCACAAGGACGTTTATTCTGTTGAGCAGAACCGATGAACAACTGATGATGACACGGTTTGACGTCTGGTTGACCAATCAGCGGAAAGAGGCGTTTCATTCCCGCCCACATGTAGAGATTGAATATTCAAACTGCTTATTTGTTTCCAACCCCAGAGCGAAAAAAGAATAATCAAGCCAATTATTTGTTTTTTTTGTTTTCATTTTGAAAATGAAAAACGAAAAAAGTGTGGTTTTCTAATTTTTCTGATTTCAATTTCAAATCAAAACATGAATGAACGGAAGATACCCTGATTGACTTGCATGTTTAAAAAGTTGTTGTTCAGTGTTAGCTTATTACGTTAATGTTGAAAATTTATGAATTTAATTATTACATTTTGCATAATCTGTCTGTAAATGTTTGTATCCCCCAGGATACGTTGCCAGTTTAGTGGTATAAATGAATTGAAAAAAGAGTGCTTGTTTGGCAATGCCTTTTACAACATTATAGCCAGATTTTTAAAACATTTATTCTCTCATAACTTTGAGCAAACATTTGTTGTAAAATTCTGTTGAACAATAAATATAAGGCCTATTTATGTATATATTAGCCTATTGTATCATATTTAATATGCAAATTTCTAGGGCCTATAATTGATCAATATGATTTGATGCCAATAATAGATTTGATCCTCGGTAGCAACGCTATCAAGTGGCTGATTCAAAAAATGAAGGAAACTGAGGGATACTGGAGACTTGTGTCCAGCCCAGCTAACTCGGATGATGTTGAATGTCACCAGTTCTTGTCTCTACTTTCAAATGTGGAACAATGGAAGGGAGAAGACATGCCTGACAAGGTGGGCACAGCTAAGTTGAAGGAGAAGATAACTCTAGAACCACACCATGAGCATCTTGCTTGGGCTCAGCCTCCTGAGTCAACAGCTGTTTCTGTGGGGAGCACAGTCATTGTTGAACCAACCCTGTGTAAATGCCGTCCAAGAAATGTGATCATAGGGAGAGTCATCACACCTATGTGGGGCAGTAGATGGGTGCCGTTCAAAATAATGAACCCTACAGACAAAGTAATCGTTCTAAAGAAGAATACAAAAATCGTGGATGTTTTCACTTGTATAGCTGTTGAAGAGTTGTCCACTCCTGAGTCCCTCAAAAGTAATGTTCAGTGTGCTGTGAGTCCAGTGAGTCATGTGCGGACCAGTGATGAGAGAACAAACGCTCTGAATATGTTAGGACTGCAGGATCTGGATTTGGATGCTTGTGAAGTCTCAGATGAGTGGAAGGATAGACTTTTGAATCTCATTGAGAAGTATGAGTCAACTTTCTCACGTGGAAAGATGGACTGTGGGGAAGCCACCGACTTTGTCCACAAAATTCATTTGGTGGACGAGAAGCCATTTCGACTCCCTTATCGACATGTAGCCCCCTGCCACTATGAAAAGCTGCGTACTGTCTTGAATGAGATGGAAGTGAAGGGCATTATAAGAAAATCTCAGAGTGAATATGCATCTCCATTAGTTTTGGTGTGGAAAAAGAATGGCGACCTTCGTATTTGTACAGATTTTAGATGGCTGAATGCGAAGACGGTAATGGACGCCCACCCACTCCCGCACCAAGCAGATGCACTTGCAGCCCTGGGAGGAAACATTTTCGACAACTTTTTTTTTTCTCACGCCTGTCTAAACACAACTTAAAGTTAGCTCCAAAGAAGTGCATGTTCCTCAGGAGATCTGTTAAGTTCTTAGGACACATTGTCACTGAGCATGGTGTTCAGACTGACCCAGAGAAAGACCATCGATCTCATGGAAGCTGATGGTATAACCCCTTCTCAAAAGAAGATCAGATCTTGCCTGGGTATGATCTTATACTACCAGCACTTCATTCAGGACTGTTCTGCTAAGGCGAAACCTCTGTTCAGTCTCCTATCAGATCGGTCACAGAATAAAGTTCAGAGGAAGTGTGGTCGTATGTGGAAGCAACTCAGTGTTGTGAAGCTTTCACCCGATGATTGGACTAGTGAGTGCCAAGACGCTTTTGAAATCTTAAAGCAGGAACTTTTGCATAGTGTGACTCTCGCTCACCCAGATTTCAGTCATTCCTTCATTCTCTCTGTTGATGCTTCATTTGATGGCATAGGAGCTGTTTTATCTCAGGTACCCCCTGATGAGAAAATTGCACGCCCAGTTGCTTTTGCAAGCAAAACACTCTCGAAGTCTCAGATGAACTACCCAGCACACAGACTTGAATTTCTGGCTTTAAAGTGGGCTATTTGTGATAAGTTTAGCCACTGGCTAAAAGGGAGACATTTCACAGCATGGTCTGATAATAACCTTTTGACCTATATTCTAACCAAACCCAGATTGGACGCGTGTGAACAGCGATGGGTGGCGAAGCTCGCTGCATACGACTTTGACCTGAAGTATGTGCCAGGTACGAAGAATGTTGTTGCAGATGCATTGAGCAGAGAGCCCTTTGTTAAGTCATGTGTCAGCCACCGTCTGTTGAAAGAACCATACGTTTCTCTCTTGGATGAATTCAATGGTGTTGTTACTGGTACTGTGCAAGATGCCTTTCGTGTCACTAACAACTGTCAGAATGTGCAAGCTGCCAGTGGAGGTGAAACTGAGAATGAGCTGCAGGATGATATAAATGACTCATGTCCCAGATCCTTTGATGCTGCTGAAGTTTCTGCTGCCCTAGGTGCTCACTGCGATGGTGGAGTTAGTCCTTTGCCCGTAGCCAGTCCAACGTCACTCCAGCTCCCCGTTGAAGATCCATCTGTTGCAATCCCGTTTTCCAGACTCGCCAGTCTTCAAGAGCAGGACAACATAGTGGGTTAAGTCATCAACTATGTTCTCAGACATAAACGTCCTTTAAGGAGTGAGAGAGCAAAGGAACCTGGCTCTGTAACAAACCTTTTGAAGCACTGGAAAAAGCTAAAGATTCGTAATCATGTGCTGTACAGAGTGAAAAAGGATCGGCTAATGAATAGAAAACTCTTTCAGTATGTTGTACCTGATTCTTTGAAGCATGATGTTCTCCGTGGTCTTCATGATGCCGCCGGACACCAGGGGTGTGCAAGAACGCTCTCCCTTGCAGCTGAAAGATTCTTTTGGCCAGGGATGAGCAAGGATGTGAAGCTTTACGTAAAGAACTGCCAGAGATGTGTTGTCGGGAAAACTCCAGAGCCAGATGCTCGTGCGCCCCTTGAGCACATTCGGACCTCTGAGCCGATGGAGCTCATTTGTATTGATTTTTGGAGTGCTGAACAGGTTTCATGAAAAGTTGTTGATGTCCTAGTAGTAACGGATCATTTCTCTAAGATGGCACACGCCTTCCCTTGTCAGAACCAGTCTGTTAAACAAGTTGCACGTCACCTTTGGAATGACTTCTTTTGCATTTACGGATTTTCAAAGCGAATACATTCAGACCAGGGTGCTAACTTTGAAAGCAAGATCATTAAGAACCTGCTTGAGATGGCTGGTGATCAGAAATCACGCACCACACCGTACCACCCTATGGGTAATGGTTTAGCAGAACGTTTTAACAGGACTCTGGGGAACATGATAAGAGCTCTCCCAGTCAAATATAAGGCAAAGTGGCCACAGCTTCTACGGACATTAACTTTCAGTTACAACTGCACTGTCCATGAAACGACCGGGTTTGCCCCATTTTATGTTATGTTTGGGCGTATCCCGAGGCTACCTACATCATGTTTCAGCACGTCCTTTGTGATGATAGGGTGGTCAGCCACCATGAGTTTGTCTCTGCGCTGAGAAGAGATCTGAGCACAGCTGCAGAAATTGCCCGGAAGCACAGTCTCAAAGAGCAGAACCGCCATGCCATTCTTTACAATCGAAAGGTCAGAGGTTCACCCTTAGCAGTGGGAGATCGAGTTTTGCTGGCTAACCGTGGAGAGAAAGGCATGAGGAAAGTTGCAGACAAGTGGGACTCTGTTCTGTATGAAGTACAATCAGTCAGACCAGAGATTAATGTGTACAGGATTAAGGATGTCCAGACTGGCAAAGAAAGAGTGGTGCACAGAAACCTGTTACTTCCAGTGAATTTCTTATCCTGGGATGGTGATGATGAGGAGCAGTCGCTTCAATCAGCTTCCACCGATGCTACCTGTGGCAGTGCTCTTGATACTGCTCTTATGGATAATACTGATCCTGTTTCAAAGACATCTGAATGGTTACTGCAGATGGATGGAACGCAAAACAGTGATGTTATGCAGGATGCCACTTGTGGTGAAGCTTCAGACATCCCTGATGAGATGACTCCTTCAGAATGTTCTGATAATGATCAGCACAGTCCAGAAACTGAGCATGTTCCTGAACCTATTGAGAGTACAGAGAGTTTACCTGCATCTAAGCCCAATGAGTCCTCCAGTTGTGTGCAAGAACCTGATAACAGATATGTTCCTGTTATGCTCTCAATGACAAATGCGGAACAGTTGGTTCATGCATTCATGACCTCAAGACTAGATTATTGTAACGCTCTACTGGGTGGTTGTTCTGCTCGGCTTTTAAACAAACTACAGTTGGTTCAAAATGCGGCAGCTAGAGTTCTTACTAGAACCAGAAAGTATGACCATATTAGCCCAGTTCTGTCAACATTACATTGGCTCCCTATTAAACATCGTATAGATTTTAAAATCTTGCTACTTACTTATAAAGCTCTAAATGGTTTAGCTCCCCAGTACCTAAGTGAGCTCTTAATGCATTATAGTCCTTCACGTTTATTGCGATCTCAGAATTTAGGCCAGTTGATAATACCCAGAATATCAAAATCAACTGAAGGCGGCAGATCCTTTTCCTATTTAGCACCTAAACTCTGGAACAATCTTCCTAGCATTGTTCGGGAAGCAGACACACTCTGTCAGTTTAAATCTAGACTAAAAACACATCTCTTTGCTCTTGCATACACATAACACATTATCAATACATTAACATTTTTCAAATCCGTTAAAGGATTGTTACGCTGCAATAATTAGGTCGGCCGGAACCGAGAACATTTCCTATAACACTAGATATACCTGTACATCAGAACAAGAATGGCATCTACGCTAATATCTGTCTCTCTGCTTATCCTGAGGTTTGCCAGGTGCTGTATCCAGGCCGTATCCAGGTCAGATGGAGAACCTGCGTCTGGACCAGACTACAACGTAGCCCAGGATCCCTGTATCCGCTTACATATATTTATATATAATCGATTTTTAATCTCTATAATAAAAATGTACAATTCAGATTTTGATCTCCATATACATTTACATATATATATCTTCCAAGGGGTTTTTTCCCTCCTAGGACTTTTTTCCCAGTGCTAGCACGCTGGGTTTTTCTCCTAGGGGTTTTTTTCCACCCCTGGAAGTCAGCCGACATTGGCTTAATGTAGCACCATCTTGTATATGTTACATATTACCACTCTTGTTTGTACAGTTTTAACCACTTCCCTTTTTTTCTGTGCTTCTAATATGTAAAGCTGCTTTGAAACAATTACCAATTGTAAAAGCGCTATATAAATAAATTTGACTTGACTTGACTTGACTGTTATTTGCGAACAGCCCACAAGCAAACTAACCAGTCACATCACTACA